>NC_141873.1:419669829-419821345 GCF_056163025.1 Triticum urartu | reverse complement strand
TGTATTTGATTGATGTAATGTTTATTAATGTAATTGTGTGAAGTGGCCATTGTAAGCCAACTATGTACCTCTTTCCCTTATGTATTACATGGGTTGTGTGAATATTACCTCACTTGCGACATATGCCTTCAATGCGATTATGTCTCTAAGTTGTGCCTCGACACGTGGGAGCTATAGTCGCATTGAGGGTGTTACAGTTGTGGTGTTCTTTTTGTGAAGAAAAAGGATGGAACGGAACGGCTTTGTGTTGATTACCGTCCATTGAACAAGAAGACCATCAAGAACAAATACCCACTTCCCAACATCAACGAGCTGTTTGAACAACTCAAAGGTGCCCAAATATTCTCCAAGCTTGATCTCCGTATGGGTTATCATCAGATTCGTATCCGTGAGCAAGATATTCCCAAGATGGCTTTTAGGACAAGCTATGGTTCATATGAATACACTGTCATGTCTTTTGGCCTCGTCAACGCTCCTCCGACGTTCTCTCGCATGATGAACTTCATCTTCAACGCCTACACCAATGACTTCGTTTTGGTCTATCTCGACGACATTCTGGTTTTCTCGAAGAACAAGGAAGATCATGCCAAGCACTTGCGTTTGGTTCTTGATAAGCTGAGGGAACACAAGTTCTACGCCAAGTTCTCCAAGTGCGAATTTTGGCTCGATGAGGTTCTTTATCTTGGTCATATCATCTCTGCCAAGGGCATTGCGGTGAATCCTGAGAAGGTGTCTGCAATTGTGAATTGGGAACCTCCTCAGAACGTGAAGCAACTCCGTAGCTTCCTCGGTCTCGCAAGCTACTGCCGAAGATTCGTTGAAAACTTTTCTAAGATCGCGAAGCCTCTCTCAAATCTTCTCCAGAAGCACATCAAGTACGTTTGGTCTCCGGAGTGTGACATTGCTTTCAACACTTTGAAAGAGAAATTGATAACCGCTCCAGTTCTGACTCCGCCTGATGAATCCAAGCCGTACGAGGTCTTTTGTGATGCCTCTCTCCAAGGTCTTGGCGCAGTATTGATGCAAGAGAAGAAAGTTGTTGCTTATACCTCTCGCCAGTTGAAGCCTAATGAGAAGAACTACCCCACTCATGATCTCGAGTTGGCGGCAGTTGTGCACGCTCTTTTGACTTGGAGACATCTCTTATTGGGAAGAAAAGTGGACATTTTCACAGATCACAAGAGTCTCAAGTACATTTTCACTCAGCCTAATCTCAACCTCAGGCAAACTCGATGGGTCGAAATGATTCAAGAGTATAATCCGAGTATCGAGTATACTCCAGACAAGACCAATGTGATTGCTGACGCATTGAGCAGAAAGGCTTATTGCAACAGTCTTATTCTCAAGCCTTATCAACCCGAGCTTTGTGAAGCTTTCCGCAAACTTAATCTGCAAGTTGTTCCTCAAGGTTTCCTCGCCAACCTTCAAGTCTCTCCTACCTTGGAAGACCAGATTCACCAAGCCCAGCTTCTTGATGCTATGGTGAAAAAGGTGAAGATTGGGATTGCCAAGAGTCAACCCAAGTACAAGAGCTACCGCCTTGATGACAAGGATACTCTCTTCTTCAAGGATCGTATTGTGGTACCCAAAGGTGATCTTCGTAAATTGATCATGAACGAGGCTCACAATTCTCTCCTCTCTATCCACCCTGGGAGCACGAAGATGTATCAGGACCTCAAGCAGGCTTATTGGTGGACTCGAATGAAGCGCGAGGTTGCTCAATTCGTGAATGAATGTGATGTCTGCAGAAGAGTGAAGGCAGAACACCAAAGGCCAGCTGGTCTCCTCCAACCTCTTGCCATTCCACAATGGAAGTTTGACCACATTGAAATGGACTTCTTGACTGAGTTTCCAAAGTCCAAGCGTGGCTATGATGCTATATTCGTTGTCATCGACAAACTCACCAAAGTGGCTCACTTTCTGCCTATCAAAGAGTCAATCGCTGCAGCTCAATTGGCAGAACTCTATACCTCTCGGATTGTCTCTCTGTACGGTATTCCACAGGTGATCTCTTCAGACCGTGGCAGCATCTTTACCTCCAAGTTTTGGGATTCTTTTCAGAAGGCCATGGGCACCAACATCCGCTTCAGCACAGCTTTCCATCCTCAAACTAGCTGTTAAGTCGAGCGTGTCAACCAGATTCTTGAAGATATGCTCAGGGCTTGTGTGATCTCCTTCGGCATGAAGTGGGAGGATTGTCTTCCTTATGCTGAATTCTCCTACAACAACAGTTTTCAAGCAAGTTCGGGCAAGGCCCCATTTGAAATTCTGTATGGCAGGAAGTGTCGTACCCCTCACAACTGTTGTGAAACCGGCGAACGTCAGCTTTTGGGAAATGACTTAATCACAGAGGCAGAGGAAATGTGCAAAGTCATTCGAGATAACCTCAAAGCAGCCAAATCCCGCCAGAAGAGCTACTATGATAGTAAGCACCGTGATTTGGCTTTCGAGATCGGAGATCATGTTTACCTCCGCGTCTCTCCTATGAAAGGTACTCGCTGCTTCGGTATCAAAGGGAAGCTTGCCCCAGATACGTGGGACCTTTCAAGATTGTCAGCAAGAGAGGCGATCTCGCCTATCAACTCGAGCTTCCTTCAAACTTCGCAAATGTTCATGACGTGTTCCATGTCTCTCAGCTCCGAAAGTGCTTCAAGACTCCTGACCGCACAGTCAACTTCGAGGACATTGAGCTCCAAGAAGATCTCTCTTATCGTGAGCACCCAGTTGCTATTCTTGAAGAGAATGAACGCAAGACTCGCAACAAGTCAATCAAATTCCTCAAAGTCAAGTGGTCACACCATTCCGACCGTGAAGCTACCTGGGAACGCGAGGATCACCTCCGTTCTGAATACCCGGCGTTCTTTCAGTCCTAGATCTCGGGACGAGATCCTTTCGTAGTCGTGGAGTGTTGTAACACCCCGGATATGATTTACCCAATTTGTAATCCAACTCTTGCCGTTTCCGGCCTTAAGTTATTTTATTTTCTCGGGTTCGGGCCTCTGTCTCCGTGTGTTGTTATCGTTGTCATGCATCTCATATCATGTCATCATGTGCATTGCATTTGCATACGTGTTCATCTCATGCATTCGAGCTTTTTCCCCGTTGTCCGTTTTGCATTCCGGTGCTTCATTCTCCTCCGGTGGTCATTTCTACCTTTCTTTCATGTGTGGGGATTAAACATTTCCGAATTGGGCCAATACTTGCCAAGCGGCCTTGGTTTACTACCGGTAGACCGTCTGTCAGGTTTCGTACCATTTGGACTTCGTTTGATGCTCCAACGGTTAACCGAAGGACCGAAAAGGCCTCGTGTGTGTTGCAGCCCAACACCCCTCCAAGTTGGCCCAAAACCCACCAAAACCCTCTCCATCATCTAGAGCGTTCGATCACGATCGCATGGCCGAAAATGGCACCTCATTTGGACTCTCCTAGCTCCCTCTATGCCTATAAATAGACCCCCTCCGAAATCCGGATCTCCTCCTCCTCCGAAACCCTAAAAATCGCCCGCCGCCGACGGACAATGTCCGCCCCGGGCCGGACAAATCGCACCGCCGCGCCCAGCCAGTGAGAGGCCGCCACCTGTCCCGCGCGGGGCCTCCTCCGCCGCCGGCCCGCGAGGCCCAAGGCGGGCCCTCCTCCGCCGCAGCCCGGGCCGAGCCGCCCCAGCGCCGCCCGTGCCGCCCGCGGACACCTCGGCATCCGTGCCCGCCGGCGCCGCCTCCTCGCCGCCCCTCGTCGCCGGCAAGGCCGCCCCGGCCTCACGGTTTCTACTCCGGCGGCCCACCTCCGATTCCGGCGACCTCGACTTCCGCACATGAACAGTGATCCCGGCCGGATCTGGATCTGAGATCTCGTTCGGGTTGACTTTTTGCCCGAAACCCTAGTTCATGTGCCCATCTTCATCATGCTATAACTTTGCATCCGTAATTCCGTTTTGGGCATATAGCATATCAAAATGTTCATCTCAGAGAGTACATCATTTCATTCCATTGCATCATTTTCATTTGAGTTCATCTTGATGCCCGAAATGCTGTTAGAAGAGGGCTACTTAAGATAATTGTCAGATCTGCTACTCCATTTAGGCATTTGTCATTTTTGCCATGATTATTGTGTGCATGATATGCCCATGAGCTCTACATATGTTTTGTTAAGGGTTTTGCCATCTTTCCAGAGGTGCAACCCATGTATTTTTGTGATGTGTGTGGTGCCTAGCACGAGCTTGCAAAGTGAGGCACTTGGTAATGCTGATTTCAGGGACTTAGCATTTCCACTAAGTCCTTGACCTGTTTATCTCATATGGCCATATGTTCATGTTGTTTCCTAGTGATCCGTGCCTCTTTTGAGGATGATCAGTAAGGATGTTTTGTAGATCTTGTAGTTCTATATCCATCCATCTCTTTGTTTTCAATTATGGAGCACCCTAGCTTGAGTCAATCAAGCTCTACTTTTGCTACTTCGTGAATCTGGGCAGATTGTCTACTTGTTAGCGATTTTGCCGATGATGTTGTAGTTGATCCGTGCATGCTATGCTATTGTTCTTGCCATGTCTAGCTTGAATTTTGTGTATTCTTGATGGGTGTATGCTTAGATTATCCTGACATGCTCTGTAGTGAGTGCATCGAGCTCGTAAACATGCCTACTTGATATCTATTTTCAGCATGCTCCAGTTTTCACTAAGTCTGAGAACTGATTATGTTTTTCCCATATTCACATGCTTGCAATTGTATTGTCTGATCCCTTTTGGCTCAAGGTCACTAAGGGACTTTTGTTAAGCTCTTTGAGTAGCTCCATGCCATGCTTTACTTTGCCATGTTCAGGACCTGTAGTATGTAGTTTTTTTGCTCCAAAGAGTGCTACCTGGTCTGAAATTTCAGACAAGTGTTAATTTTACTAAGTCTGAGATCTGTTTACCATATGCATTTTTTCCATGCTTGTTTGAACCTGATAATGGATGAATTGGCCGTAGCTCGCTGCTAGACTTTTGTTAAGCATCTTTAATACATCCCTGCCATGTATTTTGATGCCATGTTTGGGTGATGTAGCATGTTCATCTTGTTGCATTTAGATGGCTACTTGCTGTAAATCGCAGACCAGTGTCATAGTTGAATCGCTTGCCTTTTCCAAACCGTAACTCCGATTCCGGTGATCTTTATATCGTTTTCAAGCGTTTTCATCTCATCTTTCCAGTGGCACACTTGGATTCCCAAGTTGAGGCCAGGTTCATGCATCCCTTGTCAAATCTTGCATATGCATCCCGCATCGCATACCATCCTTGCATTATATTGTTTGAGCTTTGCACGTGGTTGATTGTGTCCTTGTTGCTTGCTTGTCTTGTTTGGGTAGAGCTGCGAGACGAGTTCGCTAACGAGGAGCCCGTTGAGTTTGCTTTCGAGGATCCAGTCAACTCTGACAACTTTGCAGGCAAGATGATCATACCCTCGAAATCACTAGTATCTTTGCTTTGCTAGATGCTCGCTCTTTTGCTATGCCAATGCTACGATGCCTACCACTTGCTTTCAAGCCTCCCAAATATCCATGTCAAACCTCTAATCCACCATGTCCTAGCAAACCATTGATTGGCTATGTTACCGCTTTGCTCAGCCCCTCTTATAGCGTTGCTAGTTGCAGGTGAAGATTGGAGGCCGTTCCTTGTTGGAACATTTATTTACTTGTTGGGATATCATTATATTATCTTGTTATCTTAATGCATCTATATACTTGGTAAAGGGTGGAAGGCTCGGCCTCTCGCCTAGTGTTTTGTTCCACTCTTGCCGCCCTAGTTTCCGTCATATCGGTGTTATGTTCCCGGATTTTGCGTTCCTTACACGGTTGGGTTATAATGGGAACCCCTTGATAGTTTGCCTTGATTAAAGCTTTTCCAGCAATGCCCAACCTTGGTTTGACCATTTGCCACCTAGCCCCTTTTTCCCTTGGGTTTCCGGAGCCCGAGGGTCATCTTATTTTAAACCCCTTGGGCCAGTGCTCCTCTAAGTGTTGGTCCACCTCGTCAGCCGCCGGTGGCCACCAGGGGCAACTTTGGGCTGGCCTACCGGAAGTTTGGACAATCTGAGTGTGCCCTGAGAACGAGATATGTGCAGCTCCTATCGGGATTTGTCGGCACATTCGGGCGGTGTTGCTGGTCTTGTTTTAACCTGTCGAAGTGTCTTGAAGAACCGAGGTACCGAGCCTGATCGGAACGTCTCGGGAGGAGGTCTATTCCTTCGTTGACCGTGAGAGCTTGTCATGGGCTAAGTTGGGACTCCCGTGCTGGGATTTGAACTTTCGAAAGCCGTGCCCGTGGTTATGGGCAGATGGGAATTTATTAATGTCCGGTTGTAGATAACTTGAACCTTAATTAAATTAAAACGAATCAACTGAGTGTGTTACCGTGATGGCCTCTTCTCGGCGGAGTCCGGGAAGTGGACACGGTGTTGGAGTAATGTTTGCGTAGGTTGTTCTCTAGTTTCTCGCTCGCGCTTTGCCTCCTCTTCTCGCTCTCTTTTGCGAACAGGATATCCACCATATATGCCAGTCGCTTGCTGCAGCTCCACATATATTTTTACCTTGCCTTACCTATAAGCTTAAATAGTCTTGATCGCGAGGGTGCGAGATTGCTGAGTCCCTGTGGCTCACAGATTACTATTACACCAGATGCAGGGCCTGATGATTCCGCTCCAGGTGACGCGCTCGAGCTCAAGTGGGAGTTCGACGAGGACTCTCAACGTTACTATGTTTCCTTTCCTGATGATCAGTAGTGGTGCCCTGTTGGGGGTGATTGGGACCGTGTCGCATGTTGGGTTATCTTTTATTTTGGCGCCGTAGTCGGGCCATGAGTGTTTGAATGTTGTAATGTTATTATGTACCTTGATTGACGTGGCGAGTGTAAGCCAACTATGTTATCTCCCCTTTTATTATCTATATATTACATGGGATGTTGTGAAGATTGTCTAACTTGCGGCGTATGCCTTCAATGCGATTATGTCTCTAAGTCTTGCCTCGACACGTGGGAGCTATAGTCGCATCGAGGGTGTTACAAGAGGCGTGACTGGTTCAGACGTGACCAAGTCCCCAAGTGATCTGGCGGCTTTCGCCTATCAAAAGGTGTTGCATTGGTTCAGACATGACCAAGCCCCCAAGTGATGTTGTGGCACTAGGCCAATCAAGAGGCGTGACTATGGTTCATACGTGACCACAAGTCCCCAAGTGATCAATAATATGATAAGGCAATGAGGCATGATACCCATGTTTGAACCACGCATCATGGCAGCAGGTCCTCTTTGGCACCCTTTAATTTTTTGCAAGAGATAAATCCTTCTTGAACCGGATGTTAAACCGGATATTGAGAGCTTCAAAGCTTTGTGGGAGACATCTTTCCCTTGAACCGGACTTTAAACCGGAATCTTCATTTTCAGCCAGAAATTTTCTGACGGCCTTTAAACTCGAACTTGCGAGAAGTTAGTTCCTTTTTGAACCGGACATTTTTAAACTGGATTTGAGCGCTTCAGAGCTTTGTGGGAGAATATATTTCCCTTGAACCAGGTCGTAAACTGGCATTCTTCATTTTGAACCAGAAATTTTCTGACGCCCTTAAATTTTCATCCATATGGTAGTAGCTTCCCGGACCGGGTTATCTTTCCCTCAAGCGTCCTGGGGTTCTTGACTTCACTGACAAACCGGCAACCTTTGCTGAGTCATATCATTGTAGCCCCGAGTCTCAAGGTGACTCGAAGAGTTGGCTTCAGATTCTCCATATTTGAGCGTGACATAAACCAGCATAACTTGTGTAGCATTGTTATTGATAGCATGATGTGAATCCACAGAAGGCTGAGGTGACTGCGGCGGGTTATAAATGATCTGTATAAACCATGTCAACAACTCGGCCAATGGTTCCTTCCAACTGGCTATTTGAAATTAACCAAACTGTAGTGGCGGCGACTTGCGTGCCTGCCCATTGATCCATCCAGTGCAGATGGCAGTTGATGATAATTTGGCCTTCACTTTAAAAGAAAACCGGGCTACCCAAGCCGTGACTTGCTTTATACTCAATAAACAACTCATGCAGACAGGTGCGGCCCAGTGTGTTGATGTAGACCAGGCCGCGAGAAACGGACAACAAAGACGACCGCGGCTTCAGAGGCAGCACAAATAAATGAATCGGCCGCGGCATTGTAAGCCGGTGCAGACGCGTAAATCGGCCGTATGTTGATGTAGACCGGACTGCAGGGAACGACAGCCTGTGTAGGCTTTATTGGGTAATTCGCACGGTCCTAACGAATTGATGCAGACTAGATCGCGATATAGACCGGCATGGGTTATCCAATAGCTCAGCGATATAGTAATCGCTTTTTGCAATAGACAGTTTGTCCTGCATTGGAAAACTTGCAAGCCAGAGTAATTGCTCTTTTTAAAGAAAGCAATATATAATATGAAAATATAATGGATGGATTTCACCTGATATGTTAGCCAAGAAACATCCACCGCAGAGTTGATGATCACCACGGTGAAACTGAAATCAATCATAGACGAGTCGGCCATGCGAGCAGACGGATGAATCGGCCGCGGCGTTGTAAACCGGTGCGGACGAGCAAGTTGCCCTCCGCATTGTAATCCGGCGCGGACGCATGAACCGGTGGCGAGGGCGGACGGGCGAGTCGTCCGTGGTGTTGTAAGGTGGTGCGGACGGGCGAGTCGGTCGGCGCGTTGATGTAAACCGGACCGCGATACACGTGTCCGTGAAGCTGTGCGGCACAGCCGAACGTGCATCCGCGGTATAACACCACTTTTGTAATGAATAATTTACCTGTATATAACAACACTATAGGGCAGAGTAGTTGTTTTCACAAAAAATTAACAAAAACTGATAAAAAGTAAGCCGGATGGATATCACCTGATTTGTCCGGATGACAGATGATCCTTGTGCGGATCAGAATTTAACTGGAACAGATGAAGGCCCACTAGCAGCGTGGATGCTCATCACATAACCAGTTTTTTTCAGGCGTCTTGTCGCATCTGCCGAGAAGCAGACAAATAGCGAGACCAGCATACGCGTGTTGATTACAACTGGGGCGGGTCAACGAGGTCCAGCGGTGTACGCGGAAAAGGCATCTTGCAGGCGCTGTTGATCTGCCAATCCGATCTGGTGTGGTAGTCCTTTACTCAAACATGCATACTCACGTGAAGCAAGCAGTTCCTACGAGCATTATTTCTTCCTTGTAAAGATTGCCTCCTCAAGTTTGAGTTTGGATTTGACTCGGTCCTGACACCAGAAAAAAGTAGCAGTAGAGGCGTAACCCGGCGACTCCAGAGGGCTCAGATGATGGTTGAACCGTGGGCTGTTCCTTTTTCTTAATCTTTTTTTTTCAAACACCAAACACGAGCATTGCCTGTATGTGGGGAGCAGTACTTCATGCTAGTCCCCTTTTATTTAATGTAGCACTGATTCCCGTGCTCATCTACTAGTAGTACTACTAGATCAATTTGGTCTTCTGTCTTGACACGCCCATGTGAAGCGGCAGCCTAACAGCCGGTATGCAGGGGCGCAGGCCACTGGAGCTGCACATATTTTCTCAGAGCAGAACTAGTACTCCTGTGTTGATAAAGAGGCCAGTGACGGCCGGTTTAGCGGAGGATTGATGTGAGGGAAAAGCGGGTTGCGGCGCGATCGACTCGAGGTCGTCTCTAAGGTGATGGCGAGGCCGAGTCAGGACCAGGGCCCAGCAGTTCGGAGCCCTGTTTATTTGGTGATGCCGAATCAGACTCTTGTCCGGTCTTGCTTGCAGCAGGAAAAAGTGATCTGCGCTCGGATTGCCCTGTAATACGTGAGGCGCCGCAAGCAAACCCCCAAAAAATCCCTATGAATCTCAATCTCATATCCTCCGCCACAAAAGCTTCTCAATCTTGGCCGATTAACTCATCGTTGATGTGAATTTCTCCCCACCGGTTTTTGTTGAACCGGAAAGTTGTGAACTTCTCGAACCCTAAATAAGATCCCTTCAAGAATTCAACACCATCGTGCGCGGGCCCCACGGTGGGCGCCAACTATCGTGGAATTGTCACGGCAGATGTCCTTAATGTCAGGACTTAGTCGCGAGGCCAACGCATCTATGTGGTAGCTTGAGAGGGGTTGAGTGGGATGAGAGGCACGATGTTTTACCCAGGTTCGGCCCCTCACGGTGGAGGTAAAAGCCTACATCCTGCTTCATTGATATTGATGATGATGATCACGGTTACAAGAGTGCTCTATCTCGAGAGCTATTGTCTAAACCTAACTTGTCCAACTTGTGGAACTTGTCCATCTTGTCCCCTTTTGAGGAGCCCTGCCCCTACTTATATATGTTGGAGGGGGGGGGTTACATGTAGAGTCCTATTAGTATTAGGACTAGTCTATCTCTAATACAAACCGGATACAAGTCCTGCTCCTTGTAAGATAATGTTCCTCATGCCTTTCCCCTTAAACCGGCCCACCATAGTATGAACCGGCCTTCATGAACCGCCCGTTGGGCCACCGGGTCTTATCGCTCCTCTGACCCGCCTGCCGGATTACCAATGAATCATAAACCGCCAGGTCCAAACAGGTCACCAGTGAATCGTCAAGTCTCAGCCGGGTCTCAAGTAAACCGCCAAGTCCGGCCGGGTTATACTTCCGGCCGGTTTACGCCGCGGGGTATATCCCCGACAGATCCTATGATGTTTCTTCTCCCCTCTACTCTCTTGTAATGAATTGAGTTTCCCCTTTGAAGTTATCTTATCGGATTGAGTCTTTAAAGATTTGAGAACACTTGATGTATGTCTTGCCATGGATATCTGTGGTGACAATGGGATATCACGTGATTCACTTGATGTATGTTTTGGTGATCAACTTGCGGGTTCCGCCCATGAACCTATGCATAGAGGTCGGCACATGTTTTCGTCGTGATTCTCTGGTAGGAACTTTGGGGCACTCTTTGAGGTCCTTTGTGTTGGTTGAATAGATGAATCTGAGATTGTGTGATGCATATCGTATAATCATACCCACAGATACTTGAGGTGACATTGGAGTATCTAGGTGACATTAGGGTTTTGGTTGATTTGTGTCTTAAGGTGTTATTCTAGTACGAACTCTAGGGCTGTTTGTGACACTTATAGGAATAGCCCAACGGATTGATGGGAAAGAATAACTTTGAGGTGGTTTCATACCCTACCATAATCTCTTCGTTTGTTCTCTGCTATTAGTGACTTTGGAGTGACTCTTTGTTGCATGTTGAGGGATAGTTATGTGATCCAATTATGTTATTATTGTTGAGAGGACTTACACTAGTGAAAGTATAAACCCTAGGCCTTATTTCCACGCATTGCAATACCGTTTACGCTCACTTTTATTATTAATTACCTTGCTGTTTTTATAATTTAAGATTACAAATACCTTTATCTACTATCCATATTCCACTTGTATCACCATCTCCTCGCCGAACTAGTGCACCTATACAATTTACCATTGTATTGGGTGTGTTGGGGACACAAGAGACTCTTTATTATTTGGTTGCAGGGTTGCTTGAGAGAGACCATCTTCATCCTACGCCTCCTACGGATTGATAAACCTTAGGTCATCCACTTGAGGGAAATTTGCTACTGTCCTACAAACCTCTGCACTTGGAGGCCCAACAACGTCTACAAGAAGAAGGTTGTGTAGTAGACGTCAACCTCTATGTATCCCTATGAGTAGTTGTTATTAGTTTTGTGAAGTTTTGTTGGAAAAATTTTGTGGACTAAAAATTCAGATTTTTGTTCATAGGAAAAATTGTACGCAGACATGATGAACCTATTTGGAAGGAGTTCTTCGAGGAGACGATTCTCGGGGGCATCTTCTAGTGATAGTTCTACCCGCCGGTCTAACGTTGAACCAAGTGAAAGTTCCACGCGAGATGCTGCCACCGAAACATGCTTATGGCCTTGCGATGAGTATATCATGCAGGTGGGCATTAAGGAGAAATTTGAGCAATATGTTCACAATGCCGGTCTCGGTCCCTACCTATCAGATAAGTGTGCACAACACCATATTCTCACTGAATTATTTGTCAAAGGATTTAAATATTTTCTACGCGAGTCTAGGGTGTCATTTATGCTTTATGATGAAGCATATACCATTTCACTAGAAAACTTTGCTGACCATTGCAAACTTCCATTTTGGGGTTCGTTTAATGAGCCAGCAAAGGCTGAGTAAGAGTCTTTCTTGACTAGCCTTTGTTACGGTGAAAATAGGGGAGTGGGACAAGGAAGAATAAAGAGCATTCATTTTCCTGCAATTCAGTACCTTGCGTTATTTAAAGGGAAATGCATAGTAGGCAAGCTAGACTGTAGCATACTTTGCTCGCCGGACTTGAGCCTCATTCACACCGCTCTCACTGGTGAAAGGAATTATAACCTTGGAGCGATTGTTGCACGTAGACTTCAGAATAACGCCAAAAGTGGCTGGTTTTATGGTGGAATTTATGCCAGACGTTTAGCACGAGGACTGGGTGTTTCACCTTTGCCCTTTGACCCTATCCTACCCATTCGATATTTAGATTTTGATGCTCTAAAAGAGCATAAGATTCTCTCGGGAAGGGCTGATAACTTCACTTATAATTTGTTGTTTAACCAATCACATGTTGTGGACACATATTTGCCTGCACCTGCTCTCTTTGATTATCACAACAAGGAAAGATATTTTGTCTTGAGAGCGGAGCCCGAGCTCACAACGCAGCAGTGTTGGCGCCACGGCATGCTGAGGCCTCCGCATCGAGAGCCTCCGTGAGCTACCACGCTGACCACTACCCTCCAGGCTACTGATTCACTACCAAGTTAGGCCAAAATCCTAAGCTTGGGGGAGTACGTGTTTCTCACTGACATTATATTCATGTTCACATATCATTCTATCTGTTGGTGTTCACACTTTTCATTGTATCATCCATGCTTATATTTATTTTCTTGCTTTCTTCTTGTGTGTTCGAAAAACTTTAGAAAAACCAAAAAAATTAGTTGTAGTAATTTACTTTCTATGCATGCTTAGTAGTAGCACTAAAAAATAAAACCCAAAAAGATTTCCTTGTTCTTCTTTTGCTGGTTGGGAGCTTTCCCATGTAAATATTTTTCTCGTTTTTGTTTGCTTGCTAAAGAAAACCAAAAACTCCAAAAATATTTTAGTGTGTTTCTCTGAATTTATTTTCTTTTATTCAAGTTGTACCGAGGAAAAGACCACGATGAAAATGTTGAGTGGCTCTCATATGAATAACTATTGAACTAATAAGAGCCCATCTTACCTTGTCTTCTCCTGTTGAATAAAATGTTTGCAGATTCCACCTTAGTCCATGGCACTCTTGCACTATTATTATTTTCATACCATTCGATCGTGCAAGTGAAAGGCAATAATTACGATATTCGATGAGCTGGCCGTGGCAAAGAGAAACTAGTATGAACTAGACTTGCCTTGTCTGTGTAAATATGTTTAACCTAGTGCCCATGATTCAGCCCCTTATGATTAAACATGTTTGCAATGACAATTAGAGATTATAGTTTCTCATGCGATGCATAAGTAGCTAGGAGTTAATAATGATTTATCTTGGATATCAACATAGCATTAAGATGATTGTGATGTAGTATGATGATATGGTATCCTCCTCTAAATGTTCGAGTGGCTTGACTTGGTACATGTTCATGCATGTAGTTGAATCAAAACCAACATAGCCTCCATAATGTTTATGTTCATGGTGTTCATATCCTACTCATGCTAGTGTCCAATATTACTTATGCATAATGCCTGGTTATGATCATTGTTGCTCTCTAGCTAGCCGCTTCCCAGTCTTAAATTTCTAGCCTTAGCCTGTACTAAGTGGGAATTCTGCTTGTACATCAAAACCTTGAACCCAAAGTTATTCCAGATGAGTCTACCATACCTACCTATATACGATATTACCTTCCTGAAGGAAATATGCCCTAGAGGCAATCATAAAGTTGTTATTTATATTTCCTTATATCATGATAAATGTTTATTATTCATGCTAGAATTGTATTAACCGGAAATTTAGTACATGTGTGAATACATAAACAAAATAAGTGTCACTAGTATGCCTCTACTTGACTAACTCATTAATCAAAGATGGTTAAGTTTCCTAGCCATGGACAAGAGTTGTCATTTAATGAACGGGATCACATCATTAGAGAATGATGTGATTGACTTGACCCATCCGTTAGCTTAGCACTTTGATTGTTTAGTTTATTGCTATTGCTTTCTCCATAACTTATACATGTTCCTATGACTATGAGATTATGCAACTCCCGAATACCGGAGGGACACTTAGTGTGCTACCAAACATCACAACGTAACTGGGTGACAATAAAGATGCTCTACAGGTGTCTCCGATGGTGTTTTGTTGAGTTGGCATAGATCGATATTAGGATTTGTCACTCCGTGTATCGGAGAGGTATCTCTGGGCCCTCTTGGTAATGCACATCACTATAAGCCTTGCAAGCAATGTGACTAATGAGTTAGTTAGAGGATGTTGCATTACGGAACGAGTACAGGGACTTGCTGGTAACGAGATTGAACTAGGTATTGAGAAACCGACGATCGAATCTCGGGCAAGTAACATACCGATGACAAAGGGAATAGCATATGTTGTTATGCGGTTTGGCCGATAAAGATCTTCCTAGAATATGTAGGAACCAATATGAGCGTCCAGGTTTTGCTATTGGTTATTGACCGAAGATGAGTCTCGGTCATGTCTACATAGTTCTCGAACCCGTAGGGTCCACACGCTTAACATTCGATGACGATCAGTATTATGAGTTTATGGTTTTTGAAGTACCGAAGGTAGTCTGGAGTCCCAGATATGATCACGGACATGACGAGGAGTCTCAGAATGGTCGAGACATAAAGATCAATATATTGGAAGGCTATGTTTGGACATCGGAATGGTTCCGGGTGAGTTCGGGCATTTACCGGAGTACCGGGGGGTTACCAGAACCCCCCGGGGAGTATATGGGCCTTAATGGGCCTTAGTGGGAAAGAAGAGAAGGCAGCCTAGGAGGGGGCGCCCCCCCAAGCCGAATCTGAATTGGGTGAGGGGGCCGCCCCCCCCATTCCTTTCTCCTTCTCCCTCTTCCTTCTATTCCTAGTGGGACTAGGAAAAGGGGGAGTCCTACTCCTACTAGGAGGAGGACTCCTCCCCCCTTGGCGCGCCTAGAGAGGGCCGACCGGCCTCCCCCTCTCTCCTTTTTATACGTGGGGAGGTGGCACCCTAGAACATGCAAGTTGATTGTTTAGCCATGTGCGGTGCCCCCCTCCACAGATTTCCACCTCGGTCATATTGTTGTAGTGCTTAGGCGAAGCCCCGCGTCGGTAACTTCATCATCACCGTCATCACGCCGTCGTGCTGAGAAAGCTCTCCCTCGACACTTAGCTGGATCTAGAGTTCATGGGACATCACCAAGCTGAACGTGCGCAGATCACGGAGGTGCCGTACTTTCGGTGCTAGGATCGGTCAGATCGTGAAGACGTACGACTACATCAACCGCGTTTTCATAACGCTTACGCTTACGGTCTAAGAGGGCACGTGGACAACATTCTCTCCTCTCGTTGCTATGCATCACCTAGATAGATATTGCGTGTGTGTAGGATTTTTTTTGAAATTACTGCGTTCCACAATAGTGGCATCCGAGCCAGATCTATGCGTAGATGTTATATGCACGAGTAGAACACAAAGGAGTTCTGGGCGTGGGTATATACATATTTCTTACCATCACTAGTTGATTCTTGATTCAGCGGTATTGTTGGATGAAGCGGCTCAGACCGACATTACGCGTACGCTTATGCTACCTCTTGAGCATGCGTTGGTTTTCCCTTGAAGCGGAAAGGGTGATGCAGCAAAGTAGCGTAAGTATTTCCCTCGGTTTTTTAGAACCACGGTGTCAATCCAGTAGGAGACTACATGCAAATCTCCTAGTACCTGCACAAACAATCAAGAACGTTGCAACCAACGCGATAAAGAGGTTGTCAATCCCTTCACGGCCACTTGCAAAATTGAGATCTGATAGAGATAATAAGATAAATATTTTTGGTATTTTTGTTGTATAGATTGGAAAGTAAAGATTGCAAAATAAATGGCGGCAAGATGACGGGAAACTAATATGATGTAAAATAGACCCGGGGGCCATAGGTTTCACTAGTGGTTCTCTCATGATAGCATATATTACAGTGGGTGAACAAATTACTGCTGAGCAATTGATAGAAGAGAGCATAGTTATGAGAATATCTAGGCAATGATTATGAATATAGGCATCACATCCGTGTTAAGTAGACCGAAATGATTCTGCATCTACTACTATTACTCCAGACATCGACCGCTATCCAGCATGCATCTAGAGTATTAAGTTCATAAGAACAGAGTAACGCTTTAAGCAAGATGACATGATGTAGAGGGATACACTCAAGCAATATGATGTAAACCCCATATTTTTATCCTCGATGGCAACAATACAATACATGCCTTGCTGCCCCTACTGTCACTGGGAAAGGACAACGCAAGATTGAACCCAAAGCTAAGCACTTCTCCCATTGCAAGAAAGATCAATCTAATAGGCCAAACTAAACAGATAATTCGAAGAGACTTGCAAAGATATCAAATCATGCATATAAGAATTTAGAGAAGAACCAAATATTATTCATAGATAAACTTGATCATAAATCCACAATTCATCGGATCTCGGCAAACACACCGCAAAAAGTATTACATCAAATAGATCTCCAAGAACATCGAGGATAACTTTGTATTGAGAACCAAAGAGAGAGAAGAAGCCATCTAGCTAATAACTATGGACCCGAAGGTCTGTGGTAAACTACTCACACATCATCGGAGAGGCTATGGTGTTGATGTAGAAGCCCTCCGTGATCGAATCCCCCTCCGGCAGATCGCCGGAAGAGGCCCCAAGATGGGATCTCATGGGTACAGAAGGTTGCGGTGGTGGAAAAGCGGTTTCGTGGCTCCCCTGGATGTTTTCAGGGTATAAGAGTATATATAGACGAAATAAGTAGGTCGGTGGAGCTACAGGGGGCCCACGACGGTGGGGGGCGCGCCTACCCCCCTGGGCGCGCCCTCCCGCGTCATGGCCACCTCGTTGCGTCTCTGACTTCCACTCCAAGTCTCCTGGATGACGTTTGTTCCAAGAAAGATCCTCGCGAAGGTTTCATTCCGTTTGATATTCCTTTTTTGCGGAACACTAAAATAGGCAAAAAAACAGCAATTTTCACTGGGCCTTCGGTTAATAGGTTAGTCCCTGTCAGATTTCGGGTTCCGGCACACCCTTGAGGTTTGAACACTGGGGTGCGCGCGGAGATCTCTCCCCTACCAATCTACGTCCAATCTCCTCGCGTGATCTAAGCTGAAAATAACGAACAACACAAGGGACACGAGGTTTATACTGGTTCGGGCCACCGTTGTGGTGTAATACCCTACTCCAGTGTGTGGTGTGGTGGATTGCCTCAGGGGCTGATGATGAATAGTACAAGGGAAGAACAGCCTCGCGAGAGGTGTTCTTGAGCTGGTGCGATGAACTGCTTGGGTGAGTTCAGTCGCCTCTCTCTCACTCTCTCTGCTAGGGCTCTAACAGATCTCTAGTTGTCTAGGTGTGTCCATCTCTTCCTCTCTCGATGTCTCCCTCTTTGGTGGCTAGCTCTATTTATAGAGGCCCTGGGCCTCTCCCCAAATAATGAGCGGGAAGGGCGCCAACAATTGGCCATTTTGAAGGGGAACATCTAGTACAAGTTATCCTGACCAAAGGTGGTCTTCGGCTGCCAAAAGTACTGGTGATTACGCCGTCTTGGGCTCCACGGTGACCTCCATCCTGCCGCTCTGCTGGTCTTGGTCTCGTTGCACCGGAATGGCAACCTTTGCCCGATGCCTTGGCCTGTGCTTGCCCCCTTTGCACCAAAGGGGAAACAAGGACACTGCGCAGGCCAGCGCCCGCCTGGCGCACGCCTGGTCTCGATCGTCATGGCTTGCGTCACAGGCTCCTCGTGAGGTATCCCTGCCTTGATCTCTCTGCCTCCTCGCGAGCCTTCCTGATGAGGCTGCCTCTGAGGAAGCTTTCTGTCGTCCGCCCCGCGAGGCTTGGCCCCTCGCAAGGGTCTTGAGCTTGAGCTGATGAAGATGGGCCGCGTTGGGACCCCACTTGAGCCACGCCGCAGGCAGGCAAGCCTGGGGACCCCCGTTCCCGAAACGCCGACAGTAGCCCACGGGCCCAAGGCGCGCCCGGGCTTGGCCTAGCAGGGAAGCGAAGAGGCAAGTGCGAAGCGCCGCGGGCCCCAATAGCCTGCGGCCTTGGGCACCGCGTGGCGATTGATTGGTCATGGGCGTCTGCGCTTCCCCACGATGCCTCGGCGTCCGCACGACTTGACGAGTCCCTGCATGCAGAGATACCGGTCATGATTACCTGCGATCATGGTGCTCGGCGGTTGGCCTCCTCCGGCTATAAGTACGGGGCTGCGTGACCGCCTTCAGTCCATCCCTTCCTGCTGCTCCTTTCAATCTTATTCCTTGTTCTTGCTCCTTCTTACGCCAATGGCACCAATCCACCGGTTTTCTGCAGAGGAGAAGGGAAAGGCCCCTCGAGAGGGTCCTGACCCACTTCCGCCGAAGAAGCGGCCGGTCCTCTGCCACTGATATGAGGGTGCTCAACAGGAGGTATCGAGGCCCTGGTATGAGCGGCCGCCGCCTGGGTATCTGCTACCCTTGTACGCCCGCATCGTGGGTCCTGGGGGAGAAGGCGTCGAGCGACATCGACGGTGCCGCCGTCGACGCCGGCGAGTCACGGTGGTGCGCGTCGTTCCTCTTGGAGTCGACGCCGAGCGCTCCTCTCGCGAGCTCGTGCTCCACGCCGCCATGCCTCCAAGCTCTTGGATTCGCCTTCCTCCCTGCTTCGCCTTCGAGGTGCCGCCGAGCGGGGCTCTGGAGCTCTGGCTGCAGCATGCTGACTGCAGTACACTTGCGACCGGAGCGGAGGTTGTGGTCGTCGCTCCGAGCAATGTCTTCATGACCCGGGGCTGGGGCGAGATCGCCCGGGTCTGCCGGACAGTAGGTGCCCTCGTAATTCATCTTGAATACGACGACGCCTCCCTGATGTTCTTCAAGGTCTTCGATGCTGAAGGACGCCGGCTGGAGTGCTGCCCCAGGGAGAGCGGCAGGGGCAATGAACCGGCGAGGACCTGGCCCGCCCATCGGCCGTCCAGTAACTCCTCAGGCAGAAGCGGAGGAGCTGGGGAATCCAGCGTCTCCCCCGAGCTCCTCACGACCCCAGAGACGAGTGACGACAGCTACGAGCCCCCGAGCTCACGCCGTGCTCGGACCGGGGCAGCTGCGTCCAGCCGCCGACGCCACTGATCTGGGTGGGGTTGGCGCCGACGTTGGGCAGCCCACTGTTGATGATGGCATCCCTTGTGGAAGTGCGGGCGATTAGCGTTCCTTAGGATCAGTACTTTAGTTCCCTGTGAGGAATCGAAGCAACACCCCATGGGGGTATGTAAGGCGCCTGCCATGTCTTTTGTGAACATTATATATTAATATGAATCAATGCGAGGTGCTTGTCCTGTCCCGGCTCGGCTCCCCCTTTCTATCCTCACGAGGACTTGGTGCTCTACGCCGACAGGTCCCAGTCCCCAGGCAGGCTTCAGCCGTCACTGGTATGCGAGGTCAATATGCCGTGGTCAAGGCCAGGAGGTGAGCGGCCCGAGGTCCGGTAAGAGCCCCCGAGTCGCGATGCTCGGGAGGTCCCCTTTAGCGCTCAAGTAGCCCTCGCTGGGCGAGAAAGGAAGGCAACGCCGCCATGACAGAGCCGCACTGGGCGAGGGTTTGGTGCTGTGTTGAACCAACTCCTGTAAGGGCGTGACTTATCTCTTGAGTCTGGTGTAGTTCCCCGATGAAGCTCCCGGCGCGAGTGGTGGCAGCTGAGGCACTGCTGGGTTAGGTCCTCGCGAGCTTCTTCCCACTCCCCTGCACTTTCCTTAATGCTCTACGTCCTCAGGTCCCGGCCCTCGAGCGAGCTCACCCACCCCTGGTATGACAGGTCGCGATGCCGTGGGTCAAGGCCAGGGGGTGAGGGCTGGAGAGCCAGTAGGAGCCCATGAGTCGCGATGCTCAGGCGCCCCCCTTTTAACGTGCAAGCGGTCCATGCCGGAGAGAGGGAGAGACAGCTCGCGACGTCCCCAGCGTTGCTCCTGGAGTAGGTCCTGCACACCAATCATGAAGAGAAACGAGACCTGTCGTTACGGTTGCCAGCCAACCTTTGGTCGCTCCGGGGAAGTGATCGGGGCACTGAGGGCTTGGTGAGGTGGCGCCTTGCGGGGCTGCCGCGGCCAGAGCTCGACCACTAAGGTTTATCAGCGTTGCAGGGACGGACCCGTGCGCAAATGCCGTGCCAGAGCGAGCGGCTCCATAGGTAGGCGTCAATCGAGCAGGCGATTAGGTCGGGTATGTTAAGGACGCAGGAGGAAATTCATTTTAAATAGACGCGAGAAAAGCAAATGCCGTTGGGCCAGGACCGAGAAGCTCGGGGATGATGCAGCCCGACGGGCGCCCCCAATAAGGTAAGTAAAGAGCATAAGCAAAATGGATACATGCCGCAGGGACGGACCCACGCGACCTGGGAATGATGCGGCCCTGTGGGCGCTCCTAGCTAAAAACGGAACTTAGAAAGATGTCACCTGTTGCCGTTGAAGATGGAGTGATGTTGAAGAAGCAGGCGATGCGCGATGAAGACGTCGATCCTCACGAGCCCCCAGGCCCAGGAGCCTCGAGAGGCTCCGGGGGCGCAGGTGGGTCTCCGAGGGCCATCTCCATCTCCACCAGGACCATACAATGCCTGACCTCCTGGGCCTCCAGAATGCTCCTCAGCAGGTGCTGATGAGCGGCGACCTCGTTCGGCAGGCCGAAAGGCATGCGAACGTAGCTGTGGGGTGGACCCTCGCAACGCCCCACGCGCGAAGGCCAGAGGCTCTCCTGAGACACGGCTCGGTTGAGCCTTGGCACGTCAATGCAGGTGCGCAGCCCACCATCCTCGCCTGGATGTGGGGCCACAGCGGGCAAGCGGCTGCTACCACGCATGACTCTCGACTCCTGTAGATGCTGGGTGTTCCTTGCGATGAACTCTTGTGGGTTTGTTCATCCTTGCCTTGTACCTTCCTGAGGGAAACGTTCCTGGAAGCACCCCTCCAAGTGGAGCCCGAGCGCCTCCCTCGCGACCTTGGCAAAGTCGGTGGCTCTCCAAGAAAGAGCCCCGAGCCCTGCCTGAGGAGGGCACCGGGTGCGCCTTCCTATGCAAGAGAGGGTGGCGCTCCCTGATTGGGCGCAGATCCTGACGCAACACCTCCGAAGGCGACTGCCTCTTTATGGCTTGGGCCAGGCGAAACCTTCTTCTTCTTAAGGGTCGCCTCGTGAAGTCTTCCGTTCATGTGGTCTGGGTCTTCAATTGCTGCGGCTTGGAACGCGCGCTCAAGTGAACACACTACGTCCCTTTATTCACTGGGTACGGTGATGACTCCACCGCTTCCTGGCATCTTGAGGACATTGTATCCATGGTGAGTCACTGCCAAGAACTTGGCCAGGGTTGGGTACCCAAGGATGGCGTTGTATGGCAGACGGATGTGGGCGACGTTGAAGTCGATGAGCTTGGTGCGGTAGTTGTTGCGCTGCCCGAAGATGACTGGAAGGCGAACCTGCCCTTTGGAATAGTGGAACCGTGAGTGACTCCTGAGAAGGGCTTGGTCGGCTGAAGCTGATCGTACGACACTTGGAGATTGTCGAACGTCTCGACGGACGGGACGTTGAGTCCTGCTCCGCCGTCAATGAGGGTCCTCGTGACCTGCACGTTACTGATGACTGGAGAGCAAAGCATCGGGAGGACTCCGGCCGTTGCCGCGCACTTGAGCTGATCTGCTGAGTTGAACGTGATAGCACACGCAGACCACCTGAGAGGGCGCGTGGCCTCAAGCTTGGGGAGGACTGCATTCACCTCGCGAGCAAACTGCTTGAAGATGCGCTGTGTGGCTGGGGCCTGCGCTCCACCCAAGATGCAAGCCATTGCTCGCGGCTCCTGGAAGCCCCCATCCCCCTCGTATTGATGTTGGCCTTCGTTCCTCCTTGGCGTCGGTGGCAGAGGAGGAAGGCTTGCGTTGCCGTACGGGCGATCCTCATGAGGCTGATCTCTCCAGCCTCCCTTGCGAGGCTGGTCCTGCCAGCGATCCTCGCAAGGTCGGTCACGCCACCCTTGGCGAGGGCCACGGTCTTCCCCTCGTCCTGCACCTCTTCCTCCTCCTCGGCCATAGCCCCTATTGTTGCGCTTGGGGCGTCGGCCGACACGTCCATCTCTCATGGCCCTGAGCTTGACATTCATTGGTGTTGTGGGTGTGGAGGTCGTGGTACACGCTGTACCGGCTACCCTTGGATGACTCGGGCTGATCCCTGCCTCGCTTGGTGTCTGGTTCCACTGCTAGCACGGCAGCCCCCTTGCGCTTCACATCCTTGGCCGTGGGCTTCTTATCTTCTGGGTCGGCAGCCGGTAGTTTGAGGAGGGAAAGGCGCCCTTCCTTAGCCATGGCGCACTTGGTCGCCAAGTTGAACAGCTCCAGGGATGTGCATAGGTCTTCATGGATTGCTAGCTCCTCCTTCATCTTGATGTCGCATACGCCATCGGAGAAGGCCGAGATGATGGCTTCTTCAGTCACCTTGGGGATCTTGAGGCGAGCGTTGTTGAAGCGCTGGATGTATTTCTGCAGGGTTTCCCTTTGCTGCTGCTTGATGCGGCACAGATCGCTCACGGCCGGGGGCCAGTAGTGAGTGCCCTGGAAGTTGGCGATGAAGCAAGTGCGCATCTCGTCCCAGGAGGAGATCGTGCCAGGAGCCAGGTTGAGGAGCCAGGTGCGGGCCCTGTCCTTGAGCGCCATGGGAAACCAGTTCGCCATGACCCTTTCGTCTCCGTTGGCGGCTTCGATGCATAGCTCGTAGAGCTGTAAGAACTCCGCGGGGTCCGCCGTGCCATCGTAGCGAGGGGGTAGGTCAGGCTTGAACTATCCTGGCCATGCGACGCCACGTAGCTCGGGGGTGAGGGTACGGCAAACTGCCGTGGCCACCGGCGCCTTTTGCTGGTGCTGGGCTTGTTCCTGGGGATTACCGCGCGCCGCAGCTTGGAGCAGCGCAGGGTCTTGGCGTGGAGGTGCAGGGACGTGATCTTGGCGCGCCAGCGCTGGGAGCGCGCGAGCACCTTCTTGGGGGCGAGGGATCTCTTGGCAGCTCCTTTCTTGCTGCACAGGCGCCAAATGCGGAGGGTGTCGCCCTGGGGCTGCGCCCCTTGGAGCCAGGGCGCCTTCTTGGGGAGGAGGTGGTGGAGGCACCTCCTGATCCTCGCCTCCTACGTGGAATGGAGGGCGAGGCAGCGAGAGGGATGGCAAGGGGGAGCCCCCTGCGGCGCTGATGAGCTCGGTGATGCGGGCGAGCCAGTCCTCGTAGAGGTCGTCGATGGGGCGGTAGTGCAGGAGCTCTCTTGCCAGGAGGAGCGCGGCGTGCGCGTCCGTGGGGGCACGACCGGCGTGGGACGACGAAGCGGCCGGAGTTGGCGACAGTGTGGCGGTGCGGCCCTCCCGCCGTACCGAAGGATGCTGGGACGAGGCCTGCTGCTCATTCCCCGCCGGGCCGGTGGCGGCAGGCGACGTGGAACGACGAGGACGTCCGCCGACGGGTGCCGTCTGGGCGACGCGTGTGGCGAGAGCAGCTCGGCGCTCGGTGCGAGCCCGACGAGCGTCAGCCATGGACACGACGGAAGATCACACGCGAACAGTGGAAGAAAGATTCCAGCGCACCCCTACCTGGCGCGCCAAATGTTGGATTTCGGGTTCCCGCAGACCCTTGAGGTTCGAACACTGGGGTGCGCGCGGAGATCTCTCCCCTACCGATCTACGTCCAATCTGCTCACGTGATCTAAGCTGAAAACAACGAACAACACAAGGGACACGAGGTTTATACTGCTTCGGGCCACCGTTGTGGTGTAATACCCTACTCCAGTGTGTGGTGTGGTGGATTGCCTCAGGGGCTGATGATGAATAGTACAAGGGAAGAACAGCCTCGTGAGAGGTGTTCTTGAGCTGGTGCGTTGAACTGCTTGGGTGAGTTCAGTCGCCTCTCTCTCTCTCTGCTAGGGCTCTATCAGATCTCTAGTTGTCTAGGTGTGTCCATCTCTTCCTCTCTCGATGTCTCCCTCTTTGGTGGCTAGCTCTATTTATAGAGGCCCTGGGCCTCTCCCCAAATAATGAGCGGGAAGGGCGCCAACAATTGGCCATTTTGAAAGGGAACATCTAGTACAAGTTATCCTGACCAAAGGTGGTCTTCGGCTGCCAAAAGTACTAGTGATGACGCCGTCTTGGGCTCCACGGTGACCTCCGTCCCGACGCTCTGCTGGTCTTGGTCTCGTTGCACCGGAATGGCAACCTTTGCCCGATGCCTTGGCCTGTGCTTGCCCCCTTTGCACCAAAGGGGAAATAAGGACACTGCGCAGGCCGGCGCCCGCGTGGTCTCGATCGTCATGGCTTGCGTCACGTGCTCCTCGCGAGGTATCCCTGCCTTGATCTCTCCGCCTCCTCACGAGCCTGCCTGATGAGGCTGCCTCTGAGGAAGTTTTCTGTCATCCGCCCCGCGAGGCCTGTCCCCTCGCGAGGGTCTTGAGCTTGAGCTAATGAAGATGGGCCACACTGGGCCCCCACTTGAGCCACGCCGCAGGCCGCAGGCCGCAGGCAGGCAAGTCTGGGGACCCCCGTTCCGAGAACGCCGACAGTCCCAAAAATAATATAAAACGCATATTAAAGCCCATTAAACATCCAAAACTGATAATATAATAGCATGGAACAATCAAAAGTTATATATATATGTTGGAGAGGTATCAGCATCCCCAAGCTTAATTCCTGCTCACCCTCGAGTAGGTAAATGATAAAAAACAGAATTTTTGATGTGGAATACTACCTAACATAATTTTCAATGTAATTTTTTTATTGTGGCATGAATGTTCAGATCCGGAAGATTCACGACAAAAGTTTACTATTGACATAAAAATAATAATACTTCAAGCATACTACCCAAGCAATTATGTCTACTCAAAATAACATAGCCAAAGAAAGCTCATCCCTACAAAATCATATAGTTTGGCATGCTTCATTTTCGTCACACAAAATGCTCTCATCATGCACAACCCCGATGACAAGCCAAGAAATTGTTTCATACTTTAGTATTCTCTAACTTTTTCAATTTTCACGCAATATATGAGCGTGAGCCATGGACATAGCACTATGGGTGGAATAGAATACGATGATGGAGGTTGTGTGGAGAAGAGAAAAAAGGAGAAAGTCTCACATTGACGTGGCTAATCAACGGGCCATGGAGATGCCCATCAATTGATGTCAATGCAAGGAGTAGGGATTGCCATGCAACGTATGCACTAGAGCTATAAATGTATGAAATCTCAACAAAAGAAACTAAGTGGGTGTACATCCAACTCGCTTGCTCATGAAGACCTAGGGCATTTTGAGGAAGCCCATCATTGGAATATCCAAGCCAATTTCTATAATGAAAAATTCCCACTAGTATATGAAAGTGACAAAATAGGAGACTTTCTATTATGAAGATCATGCATGGTGCTACTTTGAAGCACAAGTGTGTGAAAAGGATAGTAGCATTGTCCCTTCTCTATTTTTCTCTCATTTTTTTGGTGGGCTTCTTTGGCCTCTTTTTTTATTTCGGCTTCTTTGGCCTCTTTTATTATTTTTTTGTCCGGAGTCTCATCCCGACTTATGGGGGAATCATAGTCTCCATCATCCTTTCCTCAAATGGGACAATGCTCTAATAATGAAGATCATCACACTTTTATTTACTTACAACTCAAGGATTACAACTCGATACTTAGAACAAAATATGACTATATGTGAATGCCTCTGGCGGTGTACCGGGCTATGCAATGAATCAAGAGTGACATGTATGAAAAGTGAATGGTGGCGTTGCCACAAATACGATGTCATCTCCATGATCATGCAAGGCAATATGACAATCATAGAGCGTGTCATAATAAACGGAATGGTGGAAAGTTGCATGGCAATATATATCGGAATGGCTATGGAAATGCCATAATAGGTAGGTATGGTGGCTGTTTTGAGGAAGATATAAGGAGGCTTATGTGTGGTAGAGCATATCATATCATGGGGTTTGGATGCACCGGCGAAGTTTGCACCAACTCTCGAGGTGAGAAAGAGCAATGCACGGTACCGAAGAGGCTAGCAAAGATGCAAGGGTGAGTGTGCGTATAATCCATGGACTCAACATTAGTCATAAAGACCTCACATACTTATTGCAAAAAATCTACAAGTCATCAAACCCAAATCACTACGCGCATGCTCCTAGGGGTATAGATTGGTAGGAAAAGACCATCGCTCGTCCCCGACCGCCACTCATAAGGAAAGCAATCAAAGAACACCTCATGCTTCAAATTTGTCACACAACGGTTACCATACGTGCATTCTACGGGACATGCAAATCTCGACACAAGTATTTCTCAATTTCACAATTACACAACTAGCATGACTCTAATATTACCAGCTTTATATCTCAAAACAATTATCAAGTATCTAACTTCTCATAGTATTTAATGCACTCTATATGAATGTTTTTATTATACTCATCTTGGATGCCTATTATATTAGGACTAATTTTTTAGCCAAAGCAAATTACCATGCTGTTCTAAAAGACTCTCAAAATAATATAAGTAAAGCAGGAGAGATCAATAATTTCTATAAAATAAAACCACCACCATGCTCTAAAAGATATAAGTGAAGCACTAGAGCAAAATTATCTAGCTCAAAAGATATAAGTGAAGCACATAGAGTATTCTAATAAATTCCGATTCATGTGTGTCTCTTCAAAAGGTTTGTACAGCAAGGATGATTGTGGTAAACTAAAAATAAAAGACTCAAATCATACAAGACGCTCCAAGCAAAACACATATCATGTGGTGAATAAAAATATAGCCTCAAGTAAAGTTACCGATAGACGAAGACGAAAGAGGGGATGCCTTCTGGGGCCTCCCCAAGCTTAGGCTTTTGGTTGTCCTTGAATTTTACCTTGGAGTGCCTTGGGCATCCCCAAGCTTAGGCTCTTGCCACTCCTTGTTCCAAAATCCATCAAATCTTTACCCAAAAACTTGAAAATTTCACAACACAAAACTCAACAGAAAATCTCATGAGCTCCGTTAGTATAAGAAAACAAACCACCACTTTAATGTACTATAATTAAATCATTATTTATTTATATTTGTGTTAAACCTACTGTATTCCAACTTCTCTATGGTTCATACCCCCGATAGTAGCCATAGATTCATCAAAATAAGCAAACAACACACGAAAAACAGAATCTGTCAAAACAGAACAGTTTGTAGCAATCTGGAGGTTTTGAATACTTCTGTAACTCCAAAAATTCTGAAAACTTAGGAAGACCTAAATAATTTTTATATTGATCTATTTCAGTTGGAATTGTTATTTTACCGCTCTTTGGTAAAAAATAAAAATTATTCTCGTGAGCGCATACTTTCTATTTTTTCAGCAAGATCAAACAACAATCACCTAAGAAGACCCTAAAGGATTTACTTGGCACAAACACTAATTAAAAAAATAAAAAACACAATCATAACAGAGGCTAGATAAATTATTTATTACTAAACAGGAACAAAAAGTAAATAACAAAAATAAAATTGGGTTGCCTCCCAACAACCGCTATCGTTTAACGCCCCTAGCTAGGCATAAAAACAAGAATAGATCTAGGTATTATCATCTTTTGTATGCAATCCATATGTGGCTCTCATAATAGATTCATAAGGTAAGTTAATTTTATTTCTAGGAAAGTGTTACATGCCTTTCCTTAATGGAAATTGGTATCTAATATTTCCTTCTTTCATGTCAATAATTGCACCAATCGTTCTAAGGAAAGGTCTACCAAGAATAATAGGACATGCATGATTGCAATCTATATCAAGAACAATGAAATCTATGGGAACATAATTCCTATTTGAAATAGTAAGAACATCATTAATCCTTCCCATAGGTTTCATAATGGTGGAATCTGCAAGATGCAAATTTAAAGAACAATCATCAAATTCACCGAAACCTAGCACATCACACAAAGTTTTTGGAATCGTGGAAACACTAGCACCCAAATCACATAAAGCATAGCATTCATGATCTTTAACCTTAATTTTAATATTAGGTTCCCACTCGTCATAAAGTTAAACTCCTAATTCAAACTTTTTTTCATAAGATTGCATTAAAGCATCAACGATCACTACAAAAAAAGACACATCCGTGACATTTTGGGCCGAACGAAATTTTTTTCTGTCATACATATGACACTTCTATGACGATAATTGTGACAAAACCCGGTATCATCATAGATGTGGTGGGCTCCTACTTCTATGACAAAAAATCATGACAAAAAATGGGCTTTTTGTCCTGGGCGGGCCGGAGACGCAGCTACATGACATTCTTTGGGCCGTCCATGACGGAAAAAACCGTGGTACAAGCGAGGGGGAGGAAAATTTCAGGGAGTTCCCGGTTACAGTGGGAGGTCGGGGGCCGAGCGATGCGTGTTTCTCTCGTACACGTATGCGTGTGTGTGCGAGGCGTTGGCTCTAACTGAACCCGAGCGAGGCGTTGGGCTCTAACTGAACCCGAGCGATTGCACTGCAGGCTACGTGTTACTGAACCCGAGCGATCAATCGATGGCTGTTAACTGAACCCGATCGAGCGTTTCCTTCGCTACTGCTGCTAACTGAAGCCGATCGATTGGATGAACAGTGAGCGTTGCGGGGGGGGGGGGGGGTGAACAGTGAGCGGTGGCGTTGCCTCTGGATGAACAGGACCCCATGGTGTGGAGGGCTGGATGAACAGTAGACGGTGGAGGGGTGCCCGTGGAGGGGTGGTGGAACAGGACCCCGTGCTGTGGAGGGCTGGATGAACAGTAGACGATGGAGGGGTGGTTGAACAGTAGCCGGTGGAGTAGCGCGCGGTGGAGGCTGGATGAACATGAGCCCATGGAGGCCGGAGGAGGTCGACGGTAGCCTGTGGAGGCTGGAGGAGGTCGACGGTGGAGATGAACAGTATCCCGTGGAGTCCCGTTTTGCGGTACGCCACACCCCTCCGGATGAACAGGACCCCCGTTTCGACCGTAGGAGGTCTGTTTTGTCCGTTTTGCGATATGCCACACCCCTCCCGATCAACAGGACCCCCGTTTCGACCGTAGGAGGTCCGTTTCGTCCGTTTTGCGGTACTCCACACCCCTCCCGATCAACAGGACCCCCGTCTCAACCATAGGAGGTCCGTTTCCTCCGTTTTGCGGTACGCCACACCCCTCCCGATCAACAGGACCCCGTTCCGAACGTAGGAGGTCCGTTTCCTCCGTTTTGCGGTACGCCAGGCCTCGTTTCCATCGCATGTTCCGTCCAAGCCCTCCTAATGAACACGACCACGCATTCTGTTCCGACCCAGCCGGTTGGCTCCCACGGGTTCCGTTGCCTCCTGATGAACACGACGCATTCCGTTGCCTCCCGATGAACACGCCGCATTCCATTGCCTCCCCGTGAACATGAAGCATTCTGTTGCCTGCCCATGAACACGACGACAACACTGTTTCTCCGTTCCGAACCAGCCATGTACACGAGCCCTGGCCGTATGTATGCGCGAGTAGGCGTTCGAGACCCCGCCCGTATGTACACATACATGGCCGTATTTTCTTTCTTGCACCCTGGCCGCTGTACGTATGTGTACATGCTACGTGCGCGCCTCTACTACGACACGTGCGCGCCTCTACATCGACCAGTATGTACGTACACATTCGCGACCAGAATGACAACGCTACATATGCTTCGACCAGGTGGGTCCCGACTGTCAGGCACTTCCTTGCATGCAAAGATGGAGCTGGTGGGTCCCAGCAGTCCGGGGGGCGAATCGTTTTTTTGCCCGGACGCACTTCCTTGCGTGCGAAGATGTAGCCGGTGGGTCCCAACAGTCAGCGGGGCGAATCGTTTTTTTGCCCGGATGCACTTCCTTGTGTGCGAAGGTGTAGCTGGTGGGTCCCAGCAGTCAAGGGGCGAATCGTTTTTTGCCCGGACACACTTCCTTGCGTGCGAAGATGAAACTGGTGGGTCCCAGCAGTCGGGGGGAAACGTTTTTCCGTGAAATACAGTGGCCCGTCTGGTGGGTCCCAGCTGTCAGGTGGAGGAATCATTATTTTCCGCGTAATAAGGAGGCACTTCCTTGCTGCGGTCGTGGACCCAACTGTCAGCCTCTCCACGTACAGTCCACGTCCGATGGAAGTTGTTCCTTGACCACGTTGACCAGGCCGTGCCAAGAGCACCACGGCGGTGGACGACGGTGACGCCTAGGAAGGGGACGACGCAGATCCGGGGAAGACGCGGCAGTGGAAGCCCGTGCTGAGAGGAGTACGAGGGTTCACTGGTTCGGCTGCAGTGTGAGGCTGCCGTTGCCGCAGGGCCTGGCTAGCGGTGGGAATAGTAGGGGGCGGTGAGGCCTCCGCGGCAGCACAGCCGGCCACGGGAGGCAGGAGCATGCGGCACGACCGGCGCTGCTTTGGGTGGCTGGAGCAAGAAGACCAGAGGTTGAAGAAGCACTACGGCCATTGGATGGACATCGTACGTTAACTGGAGCTAGAATCGTTGATATTGACTAAGTTGACAAAGCCCTCCGTCCCCGTCAACTTAGTTGGCCCACAAGTCATACTCCCACTATGGTGGGTCCCAGCTAGGAGGGGTTATTCATTTTTTTGTGCGTAATAAGGAGACACTTCCTTGCGTGCGAAGATATAGCTGGTGGGTCCGACATGTCAGCGGGGGGAACGTTTTTTCGCGAAATACAAAGGCCCTTCCAGTGGGTCCCAGCTGTCAAGTGGAGGAATCATTATTTTGCGCGTACAGTCCACGGCCGATGGATGTCGTTCGTTGACCATGTTGACCAGGCCGCGCCGAGAGCATAATGGCGGTGGACGACGGCGAGGCCTAGGAAGGGAACGACACGGAGCCGGGAAAGACTCGGCAATGGTTGCCCACGCGGTGGGGAGTACGAGGGTTTACTGGTCCGGCCGCCGTCGCCGGAAAATAACAGGAGGTGTGGGTGAGTAGAGGAATGGCCTGGCCAGCAATGAAGTAGGGTGGGGCGGTGCGGCCTATGTGGCAGCACAGCTGGCCACGGGAGGCGGGAGCAGGCAGTCCCACCAGAGCTGGTTTGGATGGCTGGAGCAAGAAGATCAGATATTGAAGAAGCAGCACGGCCGTTGGATTAACATCCAACGGTCACTGCTGCTAGAATCGTTTGTGGACTAAGTTGACAAAGCGAAAGTATACGTCAACCTAGTAGACCCACAATTCAGCCTCCAAATCTGTCCCAAACAGCATACAGCCTGAAATTTCTAGCCAGATTCAATTTAATTTTAAATCTAAATATACCTTAATTTAAATTCAATGAAATTTTACCAGCACAAAAACAATGAAATTTAAAATATCAAAATCCGAAAGAAAACAGTATTTTGGAACTAATTGCCTGTTTGTTGTATTTTCTCATTTTACAGCCCATTTATTATTACTTATAGCCCATTTCTTATTACTTATAGCCCATTTTTTGGGTAAAATGCATCCCTCCTTGACTTGAAAGATTTCCGGCCCAGCATGGCATAGAAAAGCAAGTAGGCCTACGTTGGTTATTCTGCAAAAAACAAAATAGCTGGCTAGCCATTTTCAAAAAGGAAAAAAACAAACTGGGCTGGTCATGTGCTAAACATATGAAATAAAAGCCTGGGCTAGACGGGCCACGGATCCCGCACAACCCAGTTGATACCCTTCTCCGTCTTGAAAAAACAAAATTACTGCGCGCGCTGCTGGGTCCCTACTATCATCCTCACCATGTACAGTCATCTCCTTATTCCTCTCGGTTGTTGACCATGTTGACAACACTGGGGGTGGCGCCGCGGCGAGCGAACCAAGGCGGAGGACGATGGCGAGGCCTCGGACGGGAACGAACAGGAGCCGGGGAAGATCATAGCCAGCCGTTGGAGGCGGGAGCAGGCGGTCCCGCCGGCGCTGGCTTGGCTTTGGCGGCTCGAGGAAGAAGAGACTGAAGAAACACGAGAGACGTTGAATGTCAATCCAACGGTCAAGGTTGGCACAATCGTTTGTTGACTAAGCGGACACCAAGTCGCATACTTTTTTATATATAGGAAGAAAACTGCGAGGAAAATGCGTTCGTCTGCCGTCCTCCTCACAGGGAACGTTCGCCGCATAAGTGACTAGAACCCTTGGTTTTCAACCGAGAGGTCTTGGGTTTGAGTCCCAAGAACTCTCAATTTTGTCCTCCTTCCTTCCTCGCAAAAAAGGGAAAGAAAATCAAAGACTTGGAAAGGCGTGCAGAACAAGCTAGTGTACCAGTAAAGAGACGTTGCCGAGTTTTAGAAAAAAGAAAGACGTGCTCCTGTAGCTTGTTCGAATCCAAACCTAGACTATGACAATATATGGTGCTATGCTACTCTGCAAGTAATGAAACGGACATATCCAACGTTCGCTTCTCCTCTTCTCTACTAACTCTGCCTAGCATCAGAAGCTCTGGCCGCAGCAACCATGTCCGCTGGCTGCTCGTCCACCTACTCTTTAGCAGGCAACAACCAGATATGCGCCAAGTCGCCACCCGTACCATCGCATGTGGGTCTCACCACACCCCCACCGGCACGCGCACCGCAGCCGATTGCTCATCGCAACCCGCTGTCGTTGGTGTGGTACCACTGCTGCAAATCACGTACAATCATCCGTCGCGTCTCAACCACAATCCGCAACCCTGGCCGAGTCTTCTACAAATGCCCGAATCATGGGGTAATAATATGCTTAAGTGTTGTTCTGCTGCTTTCAGTTGCTGATTTTTTAATAGTTTGGTTGATGATCTTCCAATTTGATTCGTGCAGAAAAGGGAAGATTCATGTGATTTGTATTTCTAGGAAGTTGCTGATGTGGGGGAATGCAACTACGCTGATTATTTGGTTAGCCGAGGAATCCCAATACCAGCAGGTTGGGGTGTTGGACAAGTAACTGAAGGAACGGCAGAAGAGGAAGATGCAGAGCAGAAGGTTAAAGATGCAGTTCCTCTAATCATGGCCAAGCAACAGCTGCTGAACGGCCTTGACAGCAATGAGGAGATGAAAGAGCTTGTGAAGATAATGGGAAAAATCGATGTGCTCTGTAGGATGATTGTCTCTTTATTTACAGTGTATCTAGCACTTGTGATGTATTCAGTGGCTACGACATGAGCACTTTGCTGAAAGTAGTAATGAATGAAACCTGTGTAGCAGGCTGGGCGTAGTTTTGTGAACATATAATGATTTCTATTAACGGAAATCAGGGGTTATCCCCTTTTGCTCATATAAATAAATAAATAGCAGAGGCCCTGTCGGGTCAGCTTTGTTCTCGTTCGAAGACGTCGAGCAAATTGCAGTCCAACAACAAACTATGTCATCAAATTCAAGTTTCACAGCCAAATATGAGTACAACTAAACAACAATGTCATCATGTTTTAGTTGTCATACAATCACCAAACACAAATCAGCATACATAACAAGTGATGTTCTCATAGCAAAATACTAAACAACATGATAATCAGGTTTCAGTTGTCATACCAAACACAATTTCACATAGTAGATAAAAAAACATCTTCTGACAGGCAAATACGACAAAAGCAATGTAATCATCATCCGCAGCAGCAGCGTCAACATCTTCGCCATGTGTATCAGTCTGAATCGTAGTTCCCCACGGTGTCATCTTCTTCTTCGTCCTCAGCGTCCTCGAACGTTGGCTTCTTCTTGATCAACTCTTGTATGTCCACAGCACGACAGGCAATCTTTTTGCCGGCGTCATTGACATGATGGTTCTCAAAGATATTAGGAACATATGTGTTATCTTGTACATCAGGAGCAGTGTAAGCATCATCTTGTTGTGCAACTTCATTAAACGAATTGCTCTACTCAAACCTTTGCAATACTCTCCAGTCATCGCTATGTGCAAATGCGTCTTCCAAGAAAAATATCTGTGTTGCTTGATTTGCCAAAATAAAAGGCTCGTTGGTATGATACGCCGCCTTGACATTGATGGATTTGAAATAATCATCAGCTCTGGGTTTTGCGATCCTGGAAAACAGGTTATACCAATGACAACACAACAGAACCACACACCAATGATCCTCGAAACTGGAGAAATACTGCAACTGAACAATGTCTCTTATGTTAGCATACATTTCAGTTATCTCTTTGTCATACGTATCCGTGCTCATGATGGCACTGTTTTGTGTCTTCCTGCCTTTATCTCGTGCAAGGGTGTTGCAGCGCACATCTCCAACAACGCAAGATTCATAATGTCTTACCCGAGTATCAGGGCCCATTGCTAGTGAGTAAAGGGCATCATCAACTGCCTGCCCATCCTCCCGCATCTTCTTAACCTATGGTTAGAAAATAGACAAGCTGGTCATCTTATGTACTCAATATATTAAAAAAACTGACAGTGCACTTCAAAAGCTTACATGGTTCTTGAACCATTTCGTAAATCCTGCCATAACCAGTTTGTCAATGTTTCTTGGATTTTGCGACAGTAACTCCTCTTTGTAGACGCTACACAACATAGTGATCGCATCAAACATCTAAATATATAAGAATGTGCTGCAAGTTTAGTAGATTACGATGTATAAGCTGCAGTACTGCACTTACTTGATATAAGGTAGTATCTCAGGACAGTTATTCAACACATACCAAACCATTTTGTCCAAATCTTTAGGTTTGTCCTCTTGTTGACTCTTCCCTGTAACTCGAACAGAATAATCAAAAACATTGAGCCCCGGATTGTCTTCACCCACCTCTTTGATAAGCTGATCAGCTGTTTCAATGTATTTTGAGCAGAATGTCAACGCTTCTGTAGCCATGTAGGACTCTGCAATGGAACCCTCGGGTCTAGCTCTGTTCCTAACATAGCCCTTGAAAGTGCCTAGCCGCCTTTCAATAGGGCATATCCAACCATATTGTACTGGACCTCTAAGTAGTGCCTCATCAGGTAGATGAACAGCCAAATGCACCATCACATCAAAGAAGGTTGGAGGATATATATTCTCAAGCTCGCATAGGATAGTTGGTATCTTGTCTCTAAGATGCTCCAAAGCATCTATCCTGATATTCCTACTGCAGAGTTCCCTGAAGAATTGTCCCAACTCTGCCACTGCTCTGTATAAGTCAGGGCGGCCCAATCCTCAAAGGATAACAGGTAAAACCCTTTGAAGTAGGACGTGGCAGTCATGAGTTTTCAACCCTTGTACCTTGTTTCCATCTGCACTGACTCTCCTTTCAGGGTTCGAAGCAAATCCATGTGCGAATCTCACACGTGACAGGACCTCACAGAATTCTTTCCTTTTTACCTTGTCCAAGACGTACACAGCTGGTGCCATATCCCGTGGTTTACCTTCATCTTGCACCTGCAAATCCTTTATGATACCCAGGTGTGTCAAATCAATCCTAGATTTTAATGTATCTTTCATCTTGCCTTCAATATTAAGAAGTGTGCCGATAATGCTGTCACATATATTTTTCTCGATGTGCATCACATCAATATTATGCCGCAGATCCAAATCTTTCCAATACTCCAAGTCCCACAAAGTGGACCTGCGGGTAAACAATAATCTCTCTTCTACCCTGCCACGCTTCCTTTTCCCGCTACCATTACCAGGATGGTTTCCTGGTGTAATATGCCTGACCTTCTCTAATTCCACTTGCAACTCATCGACGGTGAGCCTCTTTGGCGCATCACGGTTTTCATGCTTTGCATTGAACACATGTCTTCGGTATTTTCTAGGATGCGGCTTGTCCTTGGCAAGGAAACGGCGGTGTCCAATGTAACAGATCTTGCTAAGTATTGCGTATGACCGCGGATTCCTGTCACAGTGAACCCATGCAAGTTAACCATGTGTCGTTCACCCTGACATAGTGCCCAAAGCCGGATAATCATGGATGCACCAAATTATAACAGCACGTAGAAAGAAATCAGCTGGTGGGCTGCTATATAGGTCTCGAGTGAGAACACCCTTCCATAGCTGTTGAAGTTCCTCCACAAGAGGCTCCATGAACAAATCAAAATCCTTTCCAGGACTTTTTGGACCTGGGATGAGCAAGGCCATAATGTAGTTTGATTCTTTGGTGCAGACATTTGGAGGCATGTTGTAAGGGATAACAAGCACTGGCCACATGCTATATGTGGCGCTCTCGTGGCCAAATGGGTTAAATCCATCTGAAGATAAGCCAAGTCTAATGTTTCTCTGGTCAGCAGCAAACTCTTTGTGTTTATCATTGAAACTTTTCCACTCACTACCATGAGATGGATGGCTCATTACATTCTGATCTCTGTACTCCTGGTTCCTAGAATGCCACAGTACATCCTGTCTTGTTTCAACATCATGAAACAACCTCTGCAATCTTGGTGTAACTAGAAAATGTCTCAGAACATTATGAGGAATCCTGTTCACAGCATTGCCATCTTTCCATCTTGATGATTTGCATTTCGGGCATTCACTTAAGTTGGCATAATCCTTCCGGAACAGAACACAATTATTCTTACAAACATGGATCATATCACATCCAATTCCAACTGCACGAAGGAAATTCTTCATTTTACTGTAGGTGTGTGGCAGCTCAGACGCATCTGGGAAATATTAGTGGAAAGCAGCCAACATTGCATCGAATGATTTATTGGTCATCCGCTTAGATGTATTTACCTGAAGAAAGGTGACCATAGCTGAGAATACTCACAGCTTATTTCCTGGGGTGACAGCAACGTTGCATTGTTCCAACATGCGGGCTTACCGTTTTTCTTCTGTAGGTGAAAGGTCACGGAATGCACGAGCATTTCGTAGCATTGTTTCAATGTTGGTCAAACTCACTGGCTCCGCCACCCCACCTCCTCCTCCTCTTCCACCTGAGCATCAGGCAGATCAAGATGGTGATCTGTTGCTTCCACGTAGTCAATAACATTGACGTTCACAGCTTCACCATGATGAACCCACCTAGTATATGTGATCGACATCCCATACAAGTGTAGATGATTTTGCACAGTTGATTGGGGTCTTGTAACCAAATTCATACAACTGCTACACGGGCAGAGCACATCTGATTTCGGACCACCGTACTCAGCTCTGATAAAGTTCATGAAGTTTTCAACCCCCTCGACATATGCAGCAGAGAATCTTCAAGCAGAAGTTATCCAAGTCCTGTCCATCTGTTAGACATACAAATTAGTTCTTCTACTAGATATTATAGGAAAAACATATATGCTTTTTTATGAAGTCCAGAAAAAAAATACCTAGGTCGATGTCTAAAGCTATGGCAAGATATTTGGATGAGCAGATATAAGTAGCGAAATATATGTAAAGCTAATTCAGCAAACAGATTTGAGTGCCATATTATGGCAGGCTGTTTCAGCAGTCAATGAGGCCGAGCACACAGCCATCGGACTATCGAAGGCCATCGCAGCAACAAAGATCGAGTATAAAACGGTGTAGAGCTAGTTCACCTAAAAGATTGGCTACTAGACCATGGCAATCTACGTCACAATAAATATATGACAGGATATTTTAGCAACTAATCCGCCTTGGCATGCCATCTTAGCTAAGCAGATTGAGTGCAGAATAGGGCAAGGAATCTTCTTAAGCAGAGCATATTGACAGTAAACTACTTCGGCAAACAGTGAGATTAACAGCGTCTATCAGCTAACATTCAGCGCTACACCGACATGAATGGGGCCTCAGTGTAGAATGCGCGTACCATGGGAGAGGCTGACCGCCGGGCATCTCCACACGAACATCACCAGCGGTGGCATCGCTGACCGCCGTGCGCCTCCACAAGAACGTAGCCAGAGGTGGCGGCGCGACTAGAGGACGACAGTCTACGAGAGCGTACTGTGGGAGCGAGAGGATCGCCAAACCGCGGCGCCGACGTATCGGCGCGGTAGGGAGGGTGGCTATGGCAGAGCGAATGGAGTGGAGGGGGGTAGGGGGGAGGGGGTTTGGGGAATATTATTGGCTAGTTGGCCGAAGGGCGGTTGAATCGGATCTGGGAGGAATTTTTGGGTGTGGCGGGGCGGGGAGAGGATTTTCGCGCAGTGGGCGGGGAGAGTTTGGCGCATGGTCGGTTTATCCAAGTGCAGTCCCACGTGTCAGTGAAGAGGCAAGCTGAAGCGCGTTTCGTTTGCGTGAGCCGTGTGCAGGACCGAACGTGTGTGAGGTGCAATGCGACCGCGACAGGTGTGCTGTGAGTGTATCGCCTTTTTTCCTTTTAAACTAGGTGCTTTGCCCCCTCAAAAAAATTTGTTGCTTCGTGCGATCCATTGATACTACTACTAGTAATGCTGGGAGGTTGGCTTAGTTGTGTTTTTTAGGATGAGTAATGCTACACCTATGTAATCCCAGTTATGTAATTAACGTAATGTGAAATGTGTGAGCTGTTGATTATAGATTGGGGGGAGGGAGTGGCCCACCACCTTGAAAATCAAGGGAGGAGAGAGAGAGGCAATTTACGTTAACCCTTCCGTAGGTTCCCGTAGATGTAGAAAGATTTGAAATGCATAAATGTGTAGTGGACGTACTATTGGAGTGCCTAAGATAATTTGTGTATGTATAGACCCTATGTGTTTATTTTACTTCGCATGTCAGATTTGTCTCAGTTCAATAAAAAGCAGAGTTGGTGATGATGGTGTGCCCGTCATCCTGCAATATAGGCCGTCCGAGCTATATCTAACGGATAGGAAGGAAACTATGACAATTTACCCGCACTCCTCTCCACATTTGCAGATAAGGCTTTCCCTTGTTCATCCTTTTCTCCCACAAGATCTTGATCTTCCATGCAATGCACGGGCATCTTGCTAGTACTCCTACAATATGTATATTATTGTGAAAGTTCATATACACCGGCCGAGATTAATGCAAACACGGCAGATTTTCATTACATTTCGAACTTTTATAGGACAGAAAAATAAAAGAAACCCGACCCTAAACCTATTCTACGGCGGTGACCGACGTCCTCCATCCGCGATCTCTATGTACGGGGGCGGGGTTCAAGACCCGTGAAGTGAAGGTGCGGTCTCCAGCGAGGAAGAGTAGAACACGGGATATGGACCGACCAATTGGCACACCATGCCCTGCCGCCTCCCATGCCCTACTCATCCTCGGAGGAGTCCCCGACCTCGGCGGTGCCGGACGTTGGACGGCGGCAACTAGGACGTGTGGCTGAAGGCGCTCCCGTCGTCGGCCGCCAGTGTGGCCACCGCTTGTGCGTCCATGTCTGGCTACGCCGCTATCGCATCATGAGAGGCGACTTGAGCGAGGGCGGCGACCTCGAGCTTCATCCCCGAAGACAAGCTCTCCCGCAGAGCGTTTGCACCTACGGTCATGGAAGATGTGGTGCCAGGTAGGAGGACGATGCGCTATGGTGTGGAGGTTAGCTGGGCGTTGCCGTTTTAAGTAGCGCATTTCGGTGAGGCCAAGCATTCGGGTGCGTCATTAAGTCGCAGAGTTGGTTCCTCGGGCACCGAGCCTCTTAACGACGACATACGAACAGACGACATGAATGCGGGCAGCTGGCGCCGGCTGGGAACGCAACGCGCGACGGCGCGAGGGACGAGGGTTTTGGTGTGCCAGGGTAGTCAGTTGTGGTCGTGGCAGAGTTGGAGATGCCCTTTGCTCACATGCGATCCCCGCATGTCATTGAAAAAGCAAGACGACCCGGCGTGGACTCAGGTCTAGAGGATGCAGTTGGCCGTGCTACACCACTCCGTGGACGCGTCGCAGCGCCCCGTGCATCCTCGACGAGCCGGGTGTTGGGGTGTGTTTGGATTTTGGCCAAAGTGCACCTTACCAAAATTTTGGTCATGACACAAAGATTGTTCTTTGTTTGGATGGTTGCCATTTCTTTGGCATGCCAATGAACTCTAGCCAACTCTAGTTCATTTTTCTTGCCAATGTCGGCCAAATCATGGGCAACCAATACCTCAACCAAAATTTTGGCTACCCAATGCTTTGGTGGGGCAACCTTGGTCACAAACCAAACATAGCGTTGGTCATGCCACATCACTAACGCCACCCTCGGCGCACTGAAACCGATCGTGTCTAGCAACGATATGAGCGTGTCGCTCACCGCGGTCGCCGTGTCCACAGGCGGTGTTGGAGCTGCGCCCCGTTGTTGGCCCAAACGACCCACATGAATGGTTGTCGGTGGCGAGGAGGTCGTGAGACAGCTCCTCCATTGGACTAGTCTGCACTACGTCGTCCCGACGGGTGTGCCCCACATGTCGGTTTCCCTGTTTTCCCGGCCATCTTCGAGCGTCAGTGCTCCGCGTTGCACATTGGCCTTTCACTATGTAGGCCAAGTGAGACAACTTATTGTTTATTTGAGCCGTTCAAGTATAATCATGTGGCGTTTGCTTATTTATCATTCCTCTCCAACCCTCTTCTCCATCGATCATGTCGCCCTCCAGTCGAGTCCATCCTCCCGCATGCCTCATTTGAACATTCCGCCGAGTATCATTCGCATGTACCCACCCTAGTTATCTTTCAATAGATCTCCAGACCCCGAGGTGAAATCGAGAGGGAACGAGTGGGGGCACGTGATACCTAAGGCGGATTCAAAATTTTGAACCGGTGATCATAGCATCCGCAAATCATATATAAAGGGTATTCAATGTTCGTTTCGTTTTTGAACGTACAATATACTCCCTCCTATCCTTTCTAGTCTACATATAAGTTTTATGTGTAGTCAAAGTATCTCTACTTTGATAAAAAAGGTATCAACATTCAACAACGCCCAATCAATATTGTCGGATTTCGGGTTCCGGCAGACCCTTGAGGTTCGAACACTGGGGTGCACGCGGAGATCTCTCCCCTACTGATCTACGTCCAATCTCCTCGCGTGATCTAAGCTTGAAACAACGAGCAATACAAGGGACACGAGGTGTATACTGGTTCGGGCCACCGTTGTGGAGTAATACCCTACTCCAGTGTGTGGTGTGGTGGATTGCCTCAGGGGATGATGATGAACAGTACAAGGGAATAATAGCCTCACGAGAGGTGTTCTTGAGCTGGTGCGATGAACTGCTTGGGTGAGTTCAGTCGCCTCTATCTCTCTTTCTGCTAGGGTTTAATCATATCTCCCCCATCCTTTGTGATGGCTAGTTCTATATATAGAGGCCCTGGGCCTCTCCCCAAGTAATGAGCGGGAAGGGCACCAACAATTGGCCATTTTGAAGGGGAACATCTAGTACAAGTTATCCTGACCAAAGGTGGTCTTTGGCTGCCAAAAGCACTGGTGATGACGCCGCCTTGGGCTCCATAGTGACCTCGGTCCTGCCGCTCTGGTGGTCTTGGTCTCGTTGCACCGGAATGGCAACCTTTGCCCGATGCCTTGGCCTGTGCTTGCCCGCTTTGCACCAAAGGGGAAACAAGGACACTGCGCAGGCCGGCGCCCGCCTGGCGCCTGCCTGGTCTCGATCGTCATGGCTTGCGTCACGGGCTCCTCGCGAGGTACCCCTTGCCTTGATCTCTCCGCCTCCTCGCGAGCTTGCCTGATGAGGCTTCCTCTGAGGAAGCTTCCTGTCATCCGCCACGCAAGGCTTGGCCCCTGGCGAGGGTCTTGAGCCTGAGCTGATGAAGATGGGCCGCGCTGGGCCCCCACTTGAGCCACGCCGCAGGCAGGCAAGTCTGGGGACCCCCGTTCCCAGAACGCCGACAGTAGCCCCTGGGCCCAAGGCGCGCCCGGGCTTGTCCTAGCAGGGAAGCGAAGGGGCGAGCGCGAAGCGCCGCGGGCCCCAATAGCCTGTGGCCTTGGGCGCCGCATGGCGATTGATTGGACATGGGCGTCTGCGCTTCCCCATGCTGCTTCGGCGACCGCACGACTTGACAGGTCCCTGCATGCAGAGAAACTGGTCATGATTACCTGCGATCGTGGTGCTCGGCGGTTGGCCTCCTCCGGCTATAAGTACGGGGCTGCGCGAGCCCCTTCAGTCCATGCCTTGCTGCTGCCCCTTTCCTTCTTCTTGGCTACTCGCCGTTCCCATGGCTCCAAAGAGATTCTCTGCCGTGGAGAAAGGAAAGGCCTGCCAGGCAGGGCCTGATTCCCCCCCGACCAAGCACGGTCGAGGCCGCCCTCGCAAGTTCTCCAAGGTCCCCGTAGTGGCCTCCCGTGGCCATGGAGGCGGTTCCCTGCGCGGTGGTGAGCGCCCGGCCGCCGATGGTGGGCACGTCGTGGCTGCGCCCCCCCTAGGCCATGCTTCCGCTCTACAGAGGTGCTGCCGGAGTTCGTCGTGTGGTCGCCGGACCCAACCAGCACCCGGCTCCAGCTCCCCCGTTTCTTCGTAGGTGATCTACCGGCCAGCGCCCGGTGCGGCTTCTGGCTCCAGGCAGACGGCTGCTTCAGCAGGGCCTCCTGGGCTTCGGAGGTCTCCGTTTCTGGGAATGGGGCCCTGACCCGTGGGTGGCAAACATTTGCTCGCGCGCACGGCCTGGGCCAGTGGTGCACCCTGCACTTCAAGTTCGATGGCGACGCCACCCTCTATGCGAGGGTGTTCGGGGAAGGCGGTCGCCGTGCTTGGTGCTGCCCCGAAGACGACGACCGTGGCCGCCTGCCCAGCACCGGTACTAGCTAGGATGAGGACGGCGACAGGCGTACCGGCGGCGGTGCTCAGGGTTCGCTGAGCTTCTGCGACTCCCTCTCAGGCAGCAGCTCCTCCAGTGGTGGCCGCGACCAGCCCCCACGCCATCGCGCCCACCTGGGTGAAGGTAGCAGGTCAGCCCACCGTCGCGCCCCGGCGAAGCGAGAGGAGGGATCCGCCTGAGCCCCAGGAGCAGCTCGAACCTTCACTGTGGGTTGGTGCATGACGAATCGCGCCCATTTTGTTTTCCTTCCTTTCTTGCGCAGAAATAAAAGTTAGTATAGGGCCCCGTGGGGGCGTGTTAGAACTGCTGCTGTTAACCATCGTGTTGCTTCCGCTATTTCTGCGCATTGTTCCCGCGCCGTGCACCCATGTGCGGGAATTATTTTAGCTTGGTGGGGCTTGACACGGTCCTTGCCTCCCGAGGCCGTGGCCTCGCCGTGCGCTTTGTGCCCTGCAAGGATCAGTAGGAGGGGTAGCTTTCGGTCTTAGTTGTGGGGGCGATCGGCCCAGGTCCTGCGCTCGTGTCGCGATGCCCGTGAGGCACAGACTGGGAGGGGTGCTCCCGCAGAGGACTCAGATAGGAAAGCTCCAAACGATTGGGGCAGAAAACACTCGTGAGGGTGCCTGCGAACCTCCCTCGCGAGACTTGTGCGAGAGAAAACGAGGCAAGCGAGCGAAAAGGACAAAGAGTCACAAGCCAGGAACGTCAATAGCTTCAATAAAACTTCAAACGGGAATAAACAAGCCAACAGCAGAAAGCAAATGAAAAACTCGCGTCCGGCACCTATTCTAGTCTTCGACGTCTTCTCACCAGCGCGGAGCTAAGTGCTGCCACTGGGCGTGGGCGGGAGCCCCCGAGGCCCGAGGGCGGCACTCCGGAGACTCCGGGGCGTGTACAGCCCCACTCATTATTACGTGAGAGTGTCACGGGCAGCGAGCTTCACATGCATTGCTCTTCTTCACAGGCACCGGGCCTTTCTCGAAATGCAGCAGCTTCACAGGCATTTGCCTTCTTCACAGGCACCGAGCCTTTCCCAAAACACGACAGCTTCACAGGCATTTTCCTTCTTCACAGGCACCGGGCCTTTCCCAAAACACGACAGCTTCGCAGGCATTTGCTTTCTTCACAGGCACCGGGCCTTTCCCAAAACACGGCAGCTTCACAGGCACCTGGCCTTTCCTAGGTGCTAGGCCTCGCTCAGGGATAGAACCTCCGGAGATGTTGAATGTTCCATGCGTTTTGGATGGGTACCCCCTTCGTGGTCTCCAAGCGCGCGGAGCCAGGCCTGGAGACATGAACAACCTTGAATGGGCCCTCCCACATGGGAGAGAGCTTGTGCAGCCCCTCCCGGGAGAGAACCTGTCTGAGTACGAGATCCCCTACCTCAAGAGTTCTGGGGCGGATGTTGCGGCAGTGGTATCGTCGCAGCGCCTGTTGATACCTTGCCGCTCGCAACACGGCTTCTCGGCAGCGCTCCCCCCAGCACGAGATCCATCCCCCGCATGGCGTCCTGCTGCGTCTCGTCGAACGCCAGGACCCGTGCGGAGCGACGCCTGACCTCGTGAGGGAGAACAGCCTCTGCTCCTAGACGAGGAAGAACGGGGTCTTGCCAGTCGGCTTGGTCACAGTTGTGCGGATTGACCACAACACGCACTGGAGCTCGTCGTACCAGCCCCTGCCACAGGCCTCCAGCTTCTTCTTAAAGGTCTTAGCTTTGAGGCCCCTCAGGACCTCCGCGTTGGCTCACTCGGCCTGGCCGTTGCTCCGGGGGTGTGCTACCGAAGCGTAGCATATCTGCGTTCCAAGGTTAGAACGGTATGTTTTGAAGAGATTACTGGTGAATTGTGAACCGTTGTCGGTGATGATGCGGTTGGGCACCCCAAATCGGCTCACGAGGCCCTTGATGAACTTGACCGCAGAGCCTGCCGGGATTGTGCAGACGGCTTCCACCTCAGCCCACTTGGTGAACTTGTCCACAACGACGTAGAGGTAGCGATAGCCCCCTGGCGCCCGAGGAAACGGGCCCAGAATGTCCAGCCCCCAAACTGCGAACGGCCATGAGAGGGGTATAGTCTGTAGACCCCCCGTAGGCTGATGGATCTACTTGGCGTGAAACTGGCAGGCCTCGCAAGCCTTCACTAGCTCAACAACATCGATGAGCGCCGTGGGCTAGTAGAATCCACTACGGAACGCCTTGCCGACGAGGGTTCGTGACGACGAGTGGTGCCCGCAGTCTCCGCCGTGCATGTCCGCCAGTAGCTCCTTCCCTTGCTCTCGGGAAATGCAACGTAGGGACACGTCATTCGGTCGCTTCCTGTAGAGCTCCCCATCCTTGATGCAATAAGCTGTGGCCTGCCGCGCCACACGCTCCGCTTCCTCCTCACTCTCCGGCAGAGTCCCTTGCATCAGGTAATTCTTGAGCTCCGGGATCCAACACCCTTCCTAAGGCTCTAACGCCAGGAGCAGGCGTGCCCCTAAGGTCGGGCCGCAGTCCGGGGCTCCTTAGGCAGGCGGCTGAGGGATCTCCTCCCTTGGTTGTGCCGTGCCTGACATCGACGGTATCGCCGAGGGTTGGCAGAGCCGCTCCTCGAAGACGCCAGGCTCCTGAGGCAACTGTCTAGATGCCCTCTTAGCAATGTCATCAGCTTCCTGATTGGTGCTGCGGGGCATGTGCTGCAACTCCAGCCCCCAAAACTGTTTCTCCATCTTGCGAACATCAGCGAGGTAGGCTTCCATGTGCTCATCCTTTGGCTCATATATCTTGTTGGAGAAGTTGACGAGGATCTGCGAATCACCCTTGATGATGAGGTGCTTTATCCTTAAGGCAATTGCGGCCTTCAGGCCTGCTATTAGGCCTTCATACTCCACTATGTTGTTGGAGACCTTTTCTCCATGCTGGAAGCAGAGTTGTACGGCGTAGTAGAGTTTGTCCTGGGTAGGGGATACGAGCACTGCGCCAGCTCCTGCACCGTGTCGGGAGAACGCCCCATCGAAGTGCATGACCCAGCCGTCCGGTGCTTCACTTCCCGGGGAAAGTGGTCGGTCTTCGCCTGCCTCGGGACCCGGCACTTCTGTCCATTCTGCCACGAAATCCGCAAGTGCCGCTCCCTTGATGACTCTGGTCATACTGAATTCTAGCTGAAATGCCTGTAGTTCAATGTTTCATTCAGCAACCCTCCCGGCTGAGTTGGGGCTCCTGAGTACTCTTTCCAAGGGGTATGCTGAGACGACTTTGATGGGATGGCCTTGGAAGTAGTGGCGCAGCTTGCATGTGGCTACTAGTAGCGTGAGGAGGAGTTTTTGAGGCATGGGATACCGTGCCCTTGTGTCCCGTAGCACCGTGCTGACGAAGTACACGGGATGCTCGACGAGGTTGAGGGTGCTGGCGCAGCCTGCATCCTCCACAGGTCGAGGCGTCTCTTGAGACGACGGAGCCCCCAGTGCCTGGTCGCCTGAAGAGGCCTCTCCTGCTCTGGGTGCGTCCTCTTGCTGCGGCTGTTCCTTTTCGGCTGCGGTTGCGGCCTTTGCGAGGCCCTCCCGGCTCTGCTTTGCTTCAGTTCGGACGGTCGATGCGGCCTTGGCACAGCGCTCCTCCTTGACCGCCACTAGGGCTGCGCTAGCGGAGTAGTGGTGGCCATAAGGTAGAGCACTAGGGGCTCCCGAGGACACGGATCTACCATCACTGGTGGGCTGGTAAGGTACCTCTTGAGGTCTTGGAATGCCTTGTCAGCCTCTTCAGTCCATTCGAAGGGGCCCCTTTTCTTCATCAGCTTGAAGAAGGGCAGCGCTCGTTCCCCCCAGCTTGGAGATGAAGCGCCCCAGCGCAATTACACGCCCGGTGAGCTTCTGCATTTCTCTGAGGGTCCTTGGCGGGCTCATGTCTTCGACTGCCTTGACCTTCTCCGGGTTGGCCTCGATGCCCCTGTGGGACACAAGGAAACCCTAGAGCTTGCCCGAGGGGACTCCAAACACGCACTTCTCTGGGTTGAGCCGCAGGTCCACTTCGTTGAGGCTCGCAAAGGTTTCCTCCAGGTCTTGTATCAGGGTTCTTGCCTCACGAGACTTCACCACAATGTCATTGACGTAAGCTTCAGCGTTCCTCCCGAGCTGCTGACCTAAGGCGATGTGCATCAGCCGCTGAAAGGTCGTGCCTGCGTTGTGCAACCCAAATGGCATGCACGTATAGCAGTACACTCCACACGGGGTCAGGAAAGCCGTCTTCTTCACGTCTTCTACCGCCATCTTGATCTGGTGATAGCCCGAGAAGGCATCTAGGAAGCACAATAGGCCACACTCTGCGGTGGAGTCGACTATCTGGTCAATGCCGGGGAGCGGAAATGGATCCTGCGGGCAGGCCTTGTTGAGGTTGGTGAAGTCGACACACATGCGCTCCTTTCCTCCCTTTTTTGGCACAACGACCGGATTAGCCATCCAATCAGGGTAGAGGACCTCGCGGATAACTGCTGCCGCCTCTAGCTTCCGGGTCTCTTGAACGACGAAAGCCTCTTTCTCAGTGGACTGCCGTCTCGCCTTCTGCTTCACGGGGCGCACATTGGGGCACACGTTGAGGTGATGCTCAATCACTTCCCTTGGGACCCCTACTAACTGATCAGGTTCCCACGCGAACACCTTCTTGTTCGCACCCAGAAACCTCACCAGGGCCTCCTCCTGCTTGGGCTCGAGGTTGGCCCCTATGGTGAAGGTGGCGCTAGTGGACCCGTCCTCGTCGACTGGTACCTGCTTGGTTTCCACCTTGTCTTGGGTGAATAGCTGCTTCTTTTTAGCAGGTGCAGCCCCCTTGGGCTCAAGGGCGTCGGTGCTAGTGGGCTGTGCCACCGCGGCCGCCCTGAAAACAAGCTGGAGCACCTAGAGCGCATCCCTTGTATCTCCTGACACGGTGAGGACGCCGCTGCTCCCAGGCATCTTCATGAGGTTGTACGCCGGGTGAGTTGCTGCCATGAACCGAGCCAAGGCCGGATAGCCGAGGATGGCGTTGTAGGGGAGGCCAATGGGGGTGATGTCGAAGTCAATCAGCTCCGTGCGGAAGTTGTCGTTGGTGCCGAAGGTCACTAGGAGGCGGGTCTGTGCCAAGGAGGCGGTGGAACCGGCTCCGACGCCCGAGAAAGGCCTGCTGGGTTGGAGCCGCTGCAGCGGCACGTGGAGGAGGCTGAAGGCCTCCACCGAGAGCACATTGAGGCCGACACCACCGTCGATGAGGGTCCTGGTGACGGCCACTTGGCAGATGGTGGGGGTGCACAGCATCAGGAGCGCGCCCGAACCGATGGGGTTGAAGGGGTGGTCCTCTGAGTCGAAGGTTAGATCAGCCTCGGGCACCACCCAGCCCAAAGGGGGGGGGCTTCTCGGCGCTTGGAGGCGGTGCTGATCCGGCGGGTGAACGGCTTGACGGGATGGCTCGAGGGTGGTGCTTGGGAGCCACCCAGGAGAGCTGCGACGACGGGCGGCACTGGTGCGGCGAAACGGGCGAGGAAGAGGTCGCGCAGCTCCTCCCAGGAGGTGAGAGAGGCTGTCGGCAGGTGGAGGAGCCACGCGCGCAGGACGCCGATGAGGGCCATGGGTAACCAGTTGGCCATCACCCGGTCGTCGCCCCGGCTCTGAGGACGTCTTCCTCGTACGCCAGTAGGAAAATCATCGGGTATGTCGCGCCGTTGTGGCGCAGCGGCATCTCGGGCTTGAACTTGTGCGGCCACTGCACCTGTCTCAAGGTGGGGGCCAAGGCCCGGAGCCCCCTGGCCCTGGTGCCGACATCCGTTGCTGGAGTGGGTGGCACGTTCTCCGCCATGAGGGCGGGATGCGATGTTGGGGGAGAACGGGTCGTCTGGAGGGAGAACTCCGGTGCACCCCTACCTGGCACACCAAATGTCGGATTTTGGGTTCTAGCAGACCCTTGAGGTTCGAACACTGGGGTGCGCACGGAGATCTCTCCCCTACCGATCTACATCCAATCTCCTCGCGTGATCTAAGCTGGAAACAACGAGCAATACAAGGGACACGAGGTGTATACTGGTTCGGGCCACCGTTGTGGTGTAATACTCTACTCCAGTGTGTGGTGTGGTGGATTGCCTCAGGGGCTAATGATGAACAGTACAAGGGAAGAACAGCCTAGCGAGAGGTGTTCTTGAGCTGGTGTGATGAACTTCTTGGGTGAGTTCAGTCGCCTCTATCTCTCTCTCTCTCTGCTAGGGTTTAATCAGATCTCCCCCTCCTTTGTGGTGGCTAGTTCTATATATAGAGGCCCTGGGCCTCTCCCCAAATAATGAGCGGGAAGGGCACCAACAATTGGCCATTTTGAAGGGGAACATCTAGTACAAGTTATCCTGAGAAAAGCTGGTCTTCGGCTGCCAAAAGCACTGGTGATGACGCCGTATTGGGCTCCACGGTGACCTCCGTCCTTCTGCTCTGCTGGTCTTGGTCACGTTGCACCGGAATGGCAACCTTTACCCGATGCCTTGGCCTGTGCTTGCCCCCTTTGCACCAAAGGGGAAACAAGGACACTGTGCAGGCCGGCGCCCGCCTGGCGCCCGCCTGGTCTCGATCGTCATGGCTTGCGTCACGGGCTCCTCGCGAGGTACCCCTTGCCTTGATCTCTCCGCCTCATCGCGAGCTTGCCTGATGAGGCTGCCTCTGAGGAAGCTTCTTGTCGTCCGCCCCGCGAGGCTTGGCCCCTCACGAGGGTCTTGAGCTTGAGCTGATGAAGATGGGCCGCGCTGGGCCCCCACTTGAGCCACGCCGCAGGCCGCATGCAGGCAAGTCTGGGGAACCCCTTTCCCAGAACGCCGACAAATATTGTTAGATTCGTACGTACTCCTAGATTTGTACTCGAGATGGTTTCCAATTTGACTATTGATAAGATTAATAGTACATGAGATGTATAATGTGAAATTATATCATTTGAAACTCCTTTCACATACGAATTTGACCGTATGCTTTGTGTAAGTTGCATGTCATATATTATTACTCTAACATTTGGTCAAATTTAGCCTCGAAAAATGCATCAGACGTTGTATGCTTTGTGTAAGTTGCATGTCATATATTATTACTCTAACATTTGTGTAAGTTGCATGTCTTATATTATTACTCTAACATTTGGTCAAAGTAGTATAGTGGAAGTGGATCCTCTGACGTAGGTATCCCTACCTTACTCTCCCTTTCGGTCACTTACTGGCGGACCCCATGCTTGCTAGGCCCCACATGTCAGTTACTCAATGGGTTCGGCCATGTCAGGGGATCCTCATCTGTAGTATACTCCCTCTGTTTTTATTTACTCCGCATAAAATGGAGGGAGTGGTGGTATAATAAATGACGCGGGCGGGGGAGGGGGAGGGACGTCGGTTTGCTCTCAACTGTGGTCCCACAAGCGAGCGAAAACGCAAGATGAAGTGCATTCCATTCGGTGAGCGACGTGGAGAGTCCAGCGTGCCGGGCTGCAACGCGTACGCGACAAGAGCGATGTACAGTCAAAACCGATTGACCGGTCGTCACCGGAACCGCTATTCACACTAAAACGTTCGCTGCTCGGCCTACGCCAGCCACTACCCAAAAACCACACCAAATCTCCAGCCCATTCCCCCACCTTTCGATCCCCTAGCCCGCATCAAGCGTCCCCTAGTTCGCCAGAAAGCCATGGTGCGCCGCAAGATCACTTACTACAAGATGCTGACACCGGAGCGCCGTTCAGAAATTACGGCGGCGGTCAGCACCACAGACCTCCATTCCCAAGCTCGCTTTGTGGCGGGCCAATCCCCGAGTTCTTTGGAGCTAAGCTACGAGGAGGAGGAAGCCGATCCAATGTTCATGGAGGAGGTCATGGTGCAGAAGGTCCCCGATGGGTATGAGATGATGGACGTCGACTTCGTGCCGGCGTCCGAGTCCCCCATGGTGCAGGCGGACCAGCGGTTCAACATGGCGATACTAAAGGAGGACCGGGAGGTAGAGGCTCAACTCGACGTGGAGCGCGCGCATGCCGCTGCCATCGAGTCTCTCCTGCAGGCAGAACCAGATGTCGTGGATGTGAACCGGGTGGTGGAGGCTCAACTTGAGGCGGAGCGCGCGGATGCCGCTGCCATCGAGGCCCTCCTGTAGGCGGAACCGGACGTCCTGGACTTGAACCGGGCGGCAGAGGCTCGACTCGACGCAGAGCGCGTGGATGCCGCTCTCATCGACGCCCTCCTACAGGCGGAACCAGACGTCCTGGACTTGGACCGGGCGGCAGAGGCTCGACTCGACGCGGAGCACGCGGATGCCGCTGCCGTCGAAGCCCTCCTACAGGCGGAACCGAACGTCCTCGACTTGAACCGGGCTGTGCTCTCGTCCATGCAGAGCGCTCGCACGCTCCTCTTGAACGAGTAGCTGGAGGCCGAGGACACCACGGTGCAGAGACACACGTCAGCTGGTTCGCGCTGGCAGCCAAAGACGACGAGGCCGTCTCTTTCCGCGAGCAGTGATAGTTTTTCTTTATGTTGTTGTTTTTATGGATCTTTTGCTATGTAAAAACATATATTTTTTGTGCAAGTCGCCTGACTTGGTTTAGTCTACCATTTCAGGCGGTTGGATGAATATCCTACGTCTCCTAACCCTTCTTTCCTTCTTCTTCACCTCTTCTTCCTCCCCAACAGACCACCGCACGGGCCATACGGATACTCCCCAACATGCGGTTGGATAAACATACTCTATGAACGAAAATTCTGTGTCAGCGATAGGATGGCTGAGTTTGGTTTGTTCACATGTGACATCACGTGTCAGTGACGGTGCGTTCCCTTGGTTGGGTTTGCGGCGTGCAGGAGCAACTGTGTGAGGGTGCGGTGCGACCGTGGCGTGTAGGAGCGACCGTGTGAGGGTGTGGTGCGACCGCGACAGCCGTGCGCAAGTGTACCTCCTTCTCATTTTGAAAACTTTAGGCAAGCTTGGCAAAAATGTGTGGCGAAGTTTGGCAATGCAAGGCCTAGACCCAAACAAGATAAGTACATACGTACTAGGAGTACTAGTGTTAAAAAAGAAAGGCGGGGTTTTCCTTCGCGGGATTTAATCGATACAAATCCTCGTGTCACATGTCAATTAATGCGTATTTTTTTCTCCAAAGACCAAAGAGCTTCACCCCGGCTGCTCTGCACTGTATTCCGGTATGGCACGTGGACCCGGTAGCTTGATGTCCCACATGTCGGGGAAAGGGAGTAGAAGATTTATGAAAGCGAGCGCTCCACTCTTACGACGGAGGAGTAGACGACATGACGGCCCAGTGAACTGTCACTTGTACTGTATAGTACTATAGTTTTGCTGTTTCGCACGATCCATCGATACAAACCCGATTAAACAGGAAAGGGCGGGATTTTTCCCGCGCGGTAGATGATACTGGCCATACATTTCAAAGGCAATTTTAATGTATGCAAACTGAATAATTATAAGTAAAAATATGATATCTAGTAAAACTAAAAACACATATGATTTATTGTGTTAGAGTGTAGTAGTAGTGATGTATTGCATAGTTGTTAGATGTAACATGCGAGAACGTGTAGCGATGTAGATTTGGAGGGCCTATAGAGAGAAAAGCGTAATACGGTCACCGAACTTCAGATAAGCTGATTACGGTCACTATATACGTTTTGCGGTGATTATATGGTCACTTGCTCACAGTTTAGCATCGGATTGCACTCTGTTGACCGGCTAAATAGTCTGTGTGGCGCCATGTTGACTAGTTAAATTGACCATGTTCCTTGTGGGTCTCACATGTCAGTTCGCATAGGCAAAAGGTCAGATAAACACAAATTTACACAGGTGCGACAAGGCTCCAACCCGGGCGCGGGAATCACCTGGTTGTGTATGTGTCTGTCAGGGCCTGATGTGTGCGCACGCACGTGTAGGATGAGCACTTGAGCGTGAGAGTGTGCGTTGGTCGTGTGTTGTACTGGTGTGTGCATGCATGCGTGCGTGTGTGCATGTGAGTGTTGCGTGCGTGCGTGTGAGTGTTGCGTGCGTGCGTGGTTGCGTGTATACGTGTGAGTGTTGCGTGCGTGCGTGGGTGCATGTGTTTGTGTGAGTGTTGCGTGGATGCAGTTCGTGTGCATGCGTGCGTGTGTGTATAATCACCACACAAGATCCTGCGTGTTAAAACAGATGGCTCAGCATACCAATACAAGGCCACCTTGTCCGCTGTGCCCGCGGTCATGACTTCGAACCACCATCCAAATATTTTTTTGTCGTTTGTTTTCATTCTTACTAGCAAGATTCCCGTGCATTACACGTAACATCAAGATGCATTTGTATGACTTGTTTATCTTGTGAGAGAAAAGGATGAACGAGGGAAGGCGTTATTTGCAAATGTGGAGAGGTGTGTGGGTACCTTTTTGCAAAATTGTCATAGTTTCTTTCCTATCCGTCAGATATAAATCGGACGGCCTATATTGCATGATGGCAGGCACACCATCATCACCAACTCTGTTTTTTATAAGAGTGTATTTTATGTATTTTATAACAGTGTAGATGAAGAGTAGATACAAGTCGACAGGTGGGCACGATGGTAGTGAGATAATGTGATGCAACACTAGAGGTGCCACATGGAGCGTTTAACTGGTCAACTAGTCAGGTCATGAGCAAATACAGAGTTGTACGGTTAGCCCGTGACTGTATAATAACCACTAAACGTAAATGGTGACCATAATGAGTGGATTCTGAAATCCAATGTACGTATCGTGCTTTTGCTTCAAATCCAATGATCGTCATTGCATATATCGCGAGATAAAGATGAAACATGTGTGAATTTTCTGGGGGCTTACTTTTAGAGGACCTGGAGATAGTTTTGTGTGCATACGTGAAAGGGGCATACATGGGGGGGTATGCGATGGAGAGAGAGATGCTCTTCATTTCTCTTTGTTATGACTAACTTTGTGGAATAAATATACAAATTCACAATGCGGAATAAATATCATTGTGGGCACCATGCAATGCAAATTAGCATTCGTACTCCTCCATATAACTTTGTAATGTTGTATATATGTGTGTGTGGTGTTTGTGTTGGTATGTGTGGGTGTGAGAAGATAATGAGACATGGGGGCAGAGGGTGTGTCACCGCGTGAGGTCCGGTGGGTCGAGGTGAGGCCCTACGTTCGGTTCCGTCCTGCGCCACATTGGTTGGCCCGTGACGCATTTGGGAAGACCCATGGATGACTAGTCGTACAAGACAAAGATAGTAGAATTGTGAAGGACTCTGTGTCAACTGACAAAGCCGGCTAGGATTTGTAACTCTAGGTTCTCGGACTAAGGTAACCCCTTTATCTCTGATATTACTATTCATTCAATCTAACTTTAAGGGGCATCCTACAGAATGGTCTGCTAGGATCATACTCATCGATTAGGAAGAGAGGTGTGAGACAATGCGTGAGAGACATGCGTAAAGATAATGTGCGTACATGAGACACGTAGGCAGGTCCATGTATATAGAAAGGGTCGATGAGGATTGTGCGTGTGTATGTTTGCGAGAGGAAGAGTTCTTGTGATAAAGGTTAGTGAAAACAGTTGTAAATGGTTACGACAAGGAGGGAGGGTTATATCTAGAGCATATGTGCGAGAAAGACACCTCGGGAGAGAGTGTGTGAGCATGTATGAGAGACCACCGATGGAGAGTGAAACTACACGTAAAAGACTGCTCTACACATTGATTAAATATATAAATTGTATCGAAATATTAGGATGGGATCATGATATTTGCAATTCGCGTAAGGAGTGGTCATTGATCCATCAGACATCTAGATTCTATCGAATTTGAGCATGTCTATGTTATTATTCGACACAATTGATCCACATAGTTAGTATTTTGAACTCCAGACAATGCATCACTTTAGCAATCGAATATAAACGTGAGTATAGTTCATGTTGTGTGTGTAAAGCACATTATACATACGAAAGTTACACAATGGACATTATAAATAGCTACCTATGAACTATCATACATTTGAATTCAACTTAAGGTGGTTTAAAAAAATCGAATTCAACATGAAGTCCATTCAATTATTTGAATTTGATATCATGGCATTTGTAAACCATGCCTAAATTATGGGGGCACCAATCTTTGCTCTGATTATGTACATAATAGCATATGTAGTCGTGTACAAAATAGATTCAAATTTAGCTCCTCCATTCCAAAATAATCGTAGTTATAGGATTTTCAAGTGTCAAAATTTCAAAAAGAAGCGGATAATTTAATGAGGTTTTCAAACATACAAGGTCAAATATAACGTTGTCGATTTAGGTCAATCCTCATAGTTCAAGAGTACTCTAAACGTGAATGCTTGTGTTTCAAAATTTCGAACGAAGCGCCAAAAGAGCCTCTACTCGCCCGAAACCGCGTGAGACCAATGTTTGGCAGTACAAGGAAATTACTTTTCTAATAACTCCGACCCGTGAAACCTACCAGCCCGACGTCCAAAGGTCTAAACCGGGTAGGTTTGTAGCTTCATCTAGACGCCACGCAACCGCATCCGAAAAACATTCATACACAATGGCCGCCTAAGCACACATCCGCTCGGCCAAAATTGCTCCTACCCACTATTTGGGACACCTGGGATTACCATCCTACCCCCGACCCGCAGTAGGTCCAAAATTTAAGAGGGGGGCAAAGTTTGTACTTTCCCAAAATTTCAAACAAGCGTATCCCATCTTCTTTTTAAAAAAGCCAAAAACAAGCACGTCCCAGACCGAAACATGGTTCCCACCCACCCGTCCAATTCCCCATTCGTACTCCGTGGGCGCCAAAACTACCTCTCCACCAGCCGCGAAACCCCGGCGTCCTCCGTCCGCCACCCCATCCCACCCATCAACCGCCGCCCTCCTCCATCACGCCGGAGCCGATACCCCGATGTCGTCATCCACCACAACCTCAACCGCAACACCCTCCATGGCTAGTAGTTGAAGCCTAGGCTGAGCCATCCGTACCCGAGCCAGTTCAACCACGCCGTCCTGTGCCTCACCACTGCCGCTCCATCTTCACCACCCTCCACCGCACCGGAGCTGTTCCTGCTACGCCATCCTTTGCCGCCTCGGATCTGCTTCCCCTCCGCTGACATACGGCCACGGCAATACAGTCAACAATTTGGCCATGGGTTCGTCCAAGCCTGCACCCTCCAGAACATCGGTTTCCATGGTAAAAATAAGAAGATCGGCGCGACATGTGGAGTTGACCACACCGGCAACCGAAAAAGGTACTCCTCTTCCCTTATTCGTGCAAATCTTATGTCTCTGCTTGCACAATATTAATGCCACAGAAGACACTAGTTGACTGCTTCTTCTTGATACTAGATGTTCCTAGTAACTCGCGATGCACAAGGTTTCTCCTCATATACTATTTCACCTTAGCTAGAGGTTCGTCGCCCCCCTGAATTTCAATTTCTGGCGAGTTGATTCCCAATTAATGGAAGCATTCCCCGGCGTAACAGGCGCTAGTACGCCTATCATGACGGGGAAGCAGCGCCTTGGTGTTTATCTTAGGGGCGTGTGCGGCCTAGAGCTACTGGCGCCCGATCTGGAGGTCGGCCGGGATTAAAGGGATGGCCTGGGGGCGCTGCCAAGCACGGCGGTGGTGTGAGGTCGATGGGAGGGCGGGGCGGCGGAGCCAGGGGTCTGGGCCGGTGGTCGCTGGCGGATCGAGAAAGATCGTCAACAGTGACTGGCGGGAGGTAGACGAAGGCCATCTGCCCGTTCCTTATATATAGATCAGACGGTTCTTTAAAAAAACCGACTAACCTATTTATTTTTAGTCGACTGTTATCTTAGATATGACCACATGTGGTGGTGTGCTGGAGGAGTACATGCATTTCCTGTGCTCATATATTACAAATTCATACGGAGTAGAATCTAATTTTGTTTTCCATGCAATGTTGTAGAGCTATCATAGGTCTCCCGTCATTTATTTTTCAGCCACCTGATATCTGCTACTTTTATAGTGCACTAGTTCTACACACACTTCACCCTTACTCTCACTATTGTGTTTTTATGCAAGGGTATTTCAGACTCTGCTGCCATGAGAGAAGCCAAAAAGAAAAGATAGAAGTCGCTCCAGCTTCGTATGCGGGTAGGCAAGACACGTTACAGCGCTATAAAGGGTGCAGTGTCAGCAGATGGATTCGGTAAACATAGCTCTGGAGTTGATGACCTCGCTCGCAATGAACCACCATCTCGGGTGCTTGCTTTAACTTCGCGGTGTCATATGTGGTTGCATGTTCCATATGGTGTCTAGCTTGTATTCGAAAGGCCAAAGTCGGTAAGATAAGGAAAGATATTTTTTTACATGAACCACCATCCCGTGAGCACCAGAAGACAAATAGCTAGTCAGGGCACTGGCCGAGCTAGTGAAAAGCCCAGCAAAGATAGGCATCACCTGGAAGCCAACTAAAAAGCTACGATGGTGGCAAAGCAGCCCACCTCCCACCAGGCTCTCAGGTCCTAGATGATCATGCTCACCACTCCAGCCAGATATCTAGCTTGTATTGCTTCCAATTTGGTTAAATTGCATCTGCTTAGCTTACAAATTATACCTTTGAATATGACATACCTTTCTGTTTTTGGTACATACTAGTACATCTGTGTATTAACCATGTTATTACATCAAACTAATGTTCTTGTGTATCCCTCATCAATCACTTATGATGAGGCAAGCAGGCAAGGGGACTACTCCTCATTTAAAGAATGCAGCGTCAGCCTCCCGACATGATTATCAAGAAACATAAATTCTAGATGAAGATAGTGAACATAGCTCTGTAGTTGATTACAGCACTTCCCCTACACTAGCATCGCAGGTGCTTGCTCTAACTTGGCAGCGTGATATGTGGTTGCATGTTGCATATGGTGTCTAGATTGTAATTCTTCCAATCTGGTTAAACTGCATGTGCTAGTCTGCTTAGCTTATACATTATACCTGTTAATGTGACATGCCTTCCTGTATTTAGTACATAGTACATCTGTCTATTAAGCATGTCCTTACATAAAACTATTGTTTTTTCGTATCCCGCATCAATCAACATGACGAGACACCTTTAGTATATGCAGTGCGATATTAGTTGCATCTTTCATATGATTTATAGCATGCGCTGCTTCTAATTTGTTGAAATTCCATTTATGATGGGACGCTTTTAACTTGGCAGAGTCATATTGGTTGCATCTTTCATGTGGTGTCTAGCTTGCATTGCTTCTTATTTGCTGGAATGGTTTCTGCTTAGTTTACACAAACAGTTGTGAACATGCCATGCCGTCCTGTTTTTCATACATATTCCATCCTGCTATCATGTGTTTTCCTTACATCAAAGTAGCGATTGTCAGTATCATGCATGAATGAGTTCTGAAGAGAGAATTTTATTGCTTTTTCTTGTCGGTTTTACTTGACAATTCAAAATCAATAAAGCGGAAGGAAGTTAGCAAGGCAGCGGATAAAGGTGCTCCTTCTGAACGGAGGGCCTCTACAGTTTCTACTCCTCCACACCCCCAAGATGATTTCCAAGACAACACATGCATAGACACTCAACAAAGCTGTGTTTATGATGAGCACGTCTCCCCTAGTGCAGCATCACCGGTGCTCCCTCTAACTTGGCACTGTTATATGTGGTTGCATGTTATGTGTGATGTATAGCTTGTATTGCTTCTAATTTTGTTGAATTCCATGTGCTTACTTTACACATTATACTTGAATAAGACACATGTTCCTATTTCTAGAACATACAATATCTGTCTATCACACCATGTTCTTACATCAGATTACTATTGTTGTGTAACCTGCAACAATCACGTATCATAAGACACGTTTGACTTTGGAGTGTGATATAGGTTACATCTCACATTCTTTTCTAGCTTGTACTACTAATTTGTTGAAATGGCACTTATGATGAGACAATTTTAACTTGGTAGAGTGATATTCGTTGCATCTTTCATATGGTGTCTAGCTTTCATTGCTTCTAATTTCTTGAAATGCCTTCTCGTTAGTTTACACATCATAAGCTGTGAATATGCAATGCTGTGAATATGCAATGGCACTAATGACGAGAGACCTCTAACATGGTAGTGTGATGTTGTTTGCATCTTGCATATGATTTATTTCTTGTACTGCTTCACATTTGTTTAAACGCCATTTATGATGAAACACTGTTAACTTGGCAGAGCGATATTTGTAGCATCGTTCATATGGTGTCTACCTTCCATTGCATTGCTTCTAATTTGGTGAAATGTCTTCTTCTTAGTTTACACATCATAGTTCTGGTTATCTCTTCCGTCATGTTTTTCATACATATTACATCCTCCTATCATGTGGTTGTCTAAGATCAAAGTTCAGTTCGTCTGCATCATGCATCAATTTGTTCTGAAGAACTAAATTGTTATTCGTTTTTCTTGTCGGCTTGACTTAACATGGCACAGAGAAAGAGGAAGAAACACAGAATGACAGGGAATGAGAAGCGGATGAATCCTGTAGATTCTGCTGGTACTTATGGTGCAATAGAAGGTCAAAGTCCAGCGGAAAATTCTACAAACACGGCATCCCATGCTACACGAGTTGCAAAAAAAGCCAAACAGAAACAAATAGCTTCCACCAAACAAGCATAGACATCCCTAGTTCTTGCAACACCTACCACATTACTACCAGCTGCACGACTTACTCGTGCGTCAACTGAGCTAGCAGCACGTTCCCAAGCTCCATTGCCACCTGACACTACTTCCCAAGCACTCTTGACACAAGACGAGTTGGCAATATCAGATGAACCTTGTGAGCTTCAACAACAAGAAGGTAGTTGCTAGAGTCAAGTTACATTTGCATGCTTCTTTATATGTAGTCTCACAGTTTGATGTACACTAACACTTCCTATGTTCGTTGTTGGACTAGCACCTAGGCGCAAGAGGAAACAAACATCAGGGATAATGCTCGATAGGTTAACTAAATCTAGAGGAGGAAGAATGGAGATCCATTTTGAGGCAGGTTTAAAAAGGCCACGTGATGCTACAAAGTCAGCCAAGTTAGTATCAGAGGCAGCGGTTGCCGTTAGGTGTCATGTACGTATCCTCCCAACATGGATTCAGTATAGGAATGACAAAGACGAAACCTAGTTCAACACCTTCCTCGACCATTTATCTGTAAATATGGTTATGTAGGGAAACTAGTAATATTGTATTGCTCTGTCCCATACTTTCTAGGTTGCTGATAATGAGACTCCCATAATTTTCAACAAATGAGGTTCAAGTTGGATAGCCAAGATGATGCAACCAGACAAGCTTGCACCTATGTTTTCAAGTCTGCTCTGCGACAGTATCGGTATAACTTGAGGAAAACTCACTTTGAAGGCAAGGCTAACAGTAAACTTTCTGAAACATCTCCAGTGGAAAATATATCGGATGAAGACTGGAGGGGCCTTCTTAAACACTGGTCTAATCCGAAGTATCAGGTACATTATATATGTGATCAGATCACATGTTGAAGTCCTATTTACGCATGTGCCACACAAATCTATCTTCTTGTAGGTGAACTGTTCAAAGAACAAGGCCAACCGTACGAAAGTGAAATTCCAACAGAAGACAGGATCTCATAGCTATATTACACACTTCGAGGCTCTTGTAATTAGCTGTTGTTTCACTCTTTTCGCTATACCATGTTATCAGATCTATATTGACTTGTTCGAAATGCAGAGGAAAGCCCGCAAGGAACAAAAAGTACCTGAACCAAATGTTGTGGAAATCTTCAAGGACTGTCACACCAGCAAGAAGAAGGGCATGACTACACCAATCAAAGCCGTTGTTGTAAGTCCTTAATCCTCATGCCTTTTAACTACTACTTACTCTGACTTGTGCCTTGAACTGCATGGTTCGCAGCCAATGTCTATTACTCTTTTCAATTTTATACACAATTGTCTTAGTGTATCATTGCACCTTACAAGGTATAAAAGAGAGGAGTGATGTTCCTTTGATCTTGACCCGTAATCTAGTTCCGTGCTGGACTTGCCCACACAATGTTACAATTTCCCGTTTGTCTGTTCTCAGTTGTTTTGTGATATGAATGATGTCATACTATGCTTACCGTATTATAAACTTCGTCTCTTTATCCTTAGCCCTCAATACAATGTGAAGAAATAGACAATACACTAGCGATGGTACATGGTCATACGTTTGGAACCTGGTTTTATTATGTACTTTGCAATAAAATACAACTAATATTTTACATGGGTTCACCAGAATAAGTTCTGTATATAGACCAAAGCTATTTTGTTTGTTTTTTCTGCCTCCTTAATATCTTTTGTTCTGGTACTACTAATGTAAAACCTCAACTTTTCAGCGAGCTATGGAAAAAATGGTGGAATCGCCACCTTCTGAAGGTGGTGAGGCAACTATAATCGTAACGTCAGCTCTTGCTGCAGTGGGTGAGTACCTGTCCACTAACAGTGCCAAAAGCACGTTCCTGTGTAATACTGGGTTGGTTGTTAAGGCAATATCGTCCAAACTGACTCATGATCAAGATATGCAAGCTCAAAGCAATGTTGTATCTGCGCTCCAGACACAAGTCCATTCCCTAACAGAGACCCTTTGTGAAACAAGGAGAAACATTGCTCAATGTCGTCAAGATATGCATGGTTTTCAAACCAGACTATCAGACATTTTCTATGTTGTTTAGGAGACTAGGGGAAATGAAGGCGAGGGTTATGGTGCTCCATTAGATAATACAACATGAAAATGTAATAGTCAGGTCAAATGAACTGAGCTTCTGAACATCTGGTGGTGCATTTATCTGCTAGACTGTTAAGTTTTATGCCAACCTTCCTTTTGTTATATAGTTGTAATTTGTTTTGGTGCGATACAAAATTTATTCTTAACGTGCAGCCACCGGCTGAAGAAAACAGCAAGCCATTTTTGTATAGTGTAGGGTGTTCCCTATATTTGCACTGGTGGCGATCTTTGATGCCGAGTGGATGTAATCTGTGCAATTGCCTTAATAGCCTAGTGTAAGTTTCTGCCTTATTTATTTCCTAGTCTTCTTTTTCCCTGGTTTACTAGTGGCCGCAACTACCATGGGCCATATATATATGGGCCGTAGGATCCATGGGTTTCCTATGGGCCGTCGATAAATGGTCCTGTAATCGGTGGGCCTCGGGCCGTCGGATAAATGGGTCTACATGGGCCGTAATCAGGCGTAATTGGTATCGGCCCAGCACAGTAACAGGCCATTAACAGGCCGGAGGGCAGCAAAGGCTTAATTCTATCATAGGCATAACGAGTCGTTAATGGGCCAGAATATAGGACGGGCTGGAAACGGCGCAACGAGTTAACAGGCCAGAAACGGGCTGACTCTTGCCATGGGTAGAATTTGGCCCATTAGGGTAATAGGCCAGTAACGGGCCGACTCTTGCCATGGGCTGAATTTGTCCCATTAGGGGAACATGCCAGTAACGGGCCGACTCTTGCCATGGGCCGAATTTGGCCCATTAGGGGAACATGCCAGTAACGGGCCGAAAGTAATCGAGGTCCGAAAAGGAGCCCAAGAACGTATGGGCCGTCAATAGGCCAAAAGCTAACACGGGCTGGAAATGGCCCATGTAAATCACGGGCCGTTAACGGGTATAAAGAAAATTACTGTTCATTATGGGCTGGAGTCACAGTGGGCCTGTAAAGAGCCGAAAGATACGAAGGGCTCATATGGGCCGAAAGACGTCGTGGGCCATACATGGGCCGAAAGTGAAATGGGCTGGTGTTATATTCGATGGCCCACATGACGATGTTGGGCCGATTTCCTTTAGGGCCTAACGGGTCGTGCATTAACAGGCCGTAAAATGGGCTATTTGCGTAGAGACCGTTAACATGCTTTTCATGGGCCAGCCCGTTAACTTTTGACCAAGTCAAACGGGCCGACTTTGTAAGCTAAATGGGCTAGTGGTGGGCCGTGGCACATGTCGACATATCATAGGCGCCTATCTGACCCACTGACGAGATGACACGTGTTTCGTCCGGCCAATAAGAATTTTAAATGTGGAAATTTCCCATTGGTCGGGGCTGTTAACGGGTTATCGGATCCAAAACCCGAGCCGATAGCTTAACGGCGTTCCGTTATGGTGGATGCCACGTGTCGGTCACCCTTGACGAAAGCACTTCTGTGACGCGCGATTTATCGTCATGGAAGTGGACACTTCCGTGACGATAATTTTGGTAATGTCATGGAACACTTCTACGACAGCACAAGTATTACTATCTTGATTCTGTCATAAAATCGTCATGGATGTACATGCATGACAAAAAACGCGACCTACTGTGACAAACACGTATCATCACGGAAGTGTATTTTTTTGTAGTGGATATGTTTAGTAAAGGCCTTATTTTGATCATAAGCATGAGGAGAATTTAACACGGATTGCAATACAATCTATCAAAGAGCAATCATCATAATTAAATTCCTTGAAATCCAAAATAGTGGGTTCATTGCTATGTAAAGTTTTTACCTCTTCAATCCCACTTTTATTAATTCTAGCATCAAGATCTAAAAACTCTGAATCATTGGGATGCCTTTTAACTATAGTTGACTCATCTCCAGTCCCATCTTTATCATGATTCATAGTGGAAAACAAATAGTTAATAGGAGACACATCAATCACTTTTAGATCTTCATCATTATTATCATGAAAACTAGAAGAACACGCTTTCACTAAGCAATATTTTTTAGAACACATCCTAGCAGTTCTTTCTTTGCACTCATCAATGGAAATTATCATGGCATTGAGAGACTCATTGATACCATGCTTAGGTGGAATAGACCTTAGTTTCAAAGAATCAACATCAAGAGAAATTATATCCACATTCCTAGCCAACTCATCAATCTTAAGCAATTTTTCTTCAACCAAAGCATTGAAATTCTTTTGCAAATTCATAAATTATTTACTAGTCTCAAAATCAGAGGGCATCTTATTAGAAATTTCCATATGAGTTGTTGTAGGAATTACCATAATTATTAGAGGGATTACTAGGGAACGGCCTGGAATTAAAGTTTCCTCTACACGCGTTATTACCAAAGTTGTTCCTACCAACAAAATTCACATCTATAGTTTCATTATTATCAATCAAAGTGGACAAAGGCTTATCATTAGGATCAGAAGAAACACGCTTATTAGCAAACAATTTCATAAGTTCATCCGTCATTCCGCTCAAAATAGTAATCTCTTCAATAGCATGAACTTTTTCACTAGTGGATCTTTCGGTGTGCCATTGAGAATAATTAACCATAATATTACCTAGGAGTTTAGCAGCTTCTCCTAAAGTGATTTCCATAAAAGTGCCTCCCGCGGCCGAATCAAAAATATTTCTAGAAGAAAAATTCAATCCAGCATAAAAATTCTATATAGTCATCCATAAATTCAAACCATGTGTAGGGCAATTACGTATCATTAATTTCGTCCTCTCCCAAGCTTGTGCAACATGCTCATGATCAAGTTGCTTAAAATTCATAATATCATTTCTAAGAGAGATGATCTTAGCAGGAGGAAAATACTTAGAGATAAAAGCATCTTTGCACTTATTCCATGAATCAATACTATTTTAGGCAAAGAAGAGAACCAAGTTTTAGCACGATCTCTAAGCGAAAACGGAAATAGCTTCAATTTAACAATATCATTATCCACATTTTTGTTCTTTTGCATATCTCACAAATCAACAAAGTTGTTTGGATGGGTAGCGGCATTTTCACTAGGAAGGCCAGAAAATTGATCTTTCATGACAAGATTCAACAAAACAGCATTAGTTTCACAAGATTCAGCCTCGGTAATAGGAGCAATCAGAGTGCTAATAAAGTCATTGTTGTTGGTATTGGAAAAGTCACATAATTTAGTATTATCTTGAGCCATCGTGACAAACAATCAACCCAACACACAAGCACCCAAGAAGCGAGCGAAAAGAGACGAACAAATAAGGGCGAATAAAATAGCAAAGGTGAAGTGGGGGAGAGGAAAACGAGAGGCAAATGGCAAATAATGTAATGCGAGCGATAAGAGTTTGTGATGGGTACTTGGTATGTATTGACTTGAGCGTAGATCTCCCCGACAACGGCGCCATAAATCCTTCTTGCTACCTCTTGAGCGTGCGTTGGTTTTCCCTTGAAGAGGAAAGGGTGATGTAGCAAAGTAGCATAAGTATTTCCCTCAGTTCTTGAGAACCAAGGTATTAATACAGTAGGAGACTACACACAAATAGCCTAGTACCTGCACAAACAATCAAGAACCTTGCAACCAACACGATAAAGGGGTTGTTAATCCCTTCATGGCCACTTGCAAAAGTGAGATCTGATAGAGATAATAAGATAAATATTTTTGGTATTTTTGTTGTATAGATTGGAAAGTACAGATTGCAAAATAAACGGCGGCAAGTTGACAGGAAACTAATATGATGTAATATAGACCCGGGGGCCATAGGTTTCACTAGTGGCTTCTCTCATGATAGCATATATTACGGTGAGTGAACAAATTACTGCCGAGCAATTGATAGAAGAGCGCATAGTTATGAGAATATCTAGGCGGTGATTATGAATATAGGCATCATGTCCGTGTTAAGTAGACCGAAATGATTCTGCATCTACTACTATTACTCCACACATCGACCACTATCCAACATGCATCTAGAGTATTAAGTTCATAAGAACAGAGTAACGCTTTAAGCAAGATGACATGATGTAGAGGGATACACTCAAGCAATATGATATAAACCCCATCTTTTTATCCTCGATGGCAACAATACAATACGTGCCTTGCTGCCCCTACTGTCACTGGGAAAGGACACCGCAAGATTGAACCCAAAGCTAAGCACTTATCCCATTGCAAGAAAGATCGATCTAGTAGGCCAAGCTAAATCGATAATTTGAAGAGACTTGCAAAGATATCAAATAATGCATATAAGAATTCAGAGAAGAACCAAATATTATTCATAGATAAACTTGATCATAAATCCACAATTCATGGATCTCGACAAACACACCGCAAAAAGTATTACATCGAATAGATCTCCGAGAACATCGAGGCGAACTTTGTATTGAGAACCAAAGAGAGAGAAGAAGACATCCAACTAATAACTATGGACCCGATGGTCTGTGGTAAACTACTCACACATCATCAGAGAGGCTATGGTGTTGATGTAGAAGCCCTCCATGATCGAATCCCCCTCTGGCAGATCGCCGGAAGAGGCCCCAAGATGGGATCTCACGGGTACAGAAGGTTATGGCGGTGGAAAAGTTGTTTCGTGGCTCCCCTGGATGTTTTCAGGGTATAAGAGTATATATAGGCGAAAGAAGTAGGTCGGTGGAGCTACGAGGGGCCCACAAGGGTGGGGTGCGCCTACCCCCTGGGCGTGCCCTCCTGCCTCGTGGCCGCTCGTTGCGTCTCTGACTTCCACTCCAAGTCGCCTGGATGATGTTTGTTCCAAGAAAGATCCTCGCGAAGGTTTCGTTCTGTTTGGGTTCTGTTTGATATTCCTTTTTTGCGAAACACTGAAATAGGCAAAAAAAACATCAATTTGCATTGGGCCTTCGGTTAATAGGTTAGTCCCAAAAATAATATAAAAGTGCATATTAAAGCCCATTAAACATCCAAAATAGATAATATAATAGCATGGAACAATAAAAAAATATTGATATGTTGGAGACGTATCAGCTTACGCGAGACTGGTTCTACCGACGTGCTTCGCACACAGGTGGGTAGTGGTGTCAGTTTCTCCAACTTTAGTTGAATCAGATTCAATGAACAGGGTTCTTTCTGAAGATCAAAAATCAATCATTATACCGCGTTGTGGTTTTTGATGCGTAGGTAAGAGCGGTTCTTTCCAGAAGCCCGTAGTAGCCACGTAAAACTTGCAACAACAAAGTAGAGGACGTCTAACTTGTTTTTGCAGGGAATATTGTGATGTGATATGGTCAAGACATTATGCTAATTTTATTGTATGAGATGATCATGTTTTGTAACAGAGTTATCGGCAACTGGCATGATCCATATGGTTGTCGCTTTATTGTATGAAATGCAATCGCCATGTAATTGATTTAATTTATCACTAAGCGGTAGTGATAGTCGTAAAAGCAATAGTTTGCGAGATGACAATGATGCTTCGATGGAGATCAAGGTGTCAAGCCGGTGAAGATGGTGATCATGATGGTGCTTTGGAGATGGAGATCAAAGGCACAAGATGATGATGGCCATATCATATCACTTATATTGATTGCATGTGATGTTTATCCTTTATGCATCTTATTTTGCTTAGTTCGGCGGTAGCATTATAAGATGATCTCTCACTAAATTTCAAGGTACAAGTGTTCTCCCTGAGTATGCACCGTTGCTACAGTTCGTCGTGCCGAGACACCACGTGGTGATCGGGTGTGATAAGCTCTACGTTCACATATAACTGGTGCAAGCCAGTTATGTACACGCAGAATACTTGGGTTAAACTTGACGAGCCTAGCATATGCAGATATTCATGATAGATCTGGGTCTATAGAATTTCTGATATTATATGTGGATGACATATTGTTGATCGGAAATGATACTGAATTTCTGAATAGCATAAAAGCATACTTGAATAAGAATTTTTCAATGAAAGCCCTCGATGAAGCTGCTTATATATCGAGCATCAAGATATATAGAGATAGATCAAGACACTTAATTGGACTTTCACAAAGCACATACCTTGATAAAGTTTTGAAGAAGTTCAAATTGGATCAAGCAAAGAAAGGGTTCTTGCTTGTGTTACAAGGTGTGAAGTTGAGTCAGACACAATGCCCGACCACTGCAGAAGATAGAGAGAAAATGAAAGTCATTCCCTATGCTTCAGCCATAGGTTATATCATGTATGCAATGTTGTGTACCAGACCTGATGTGTGCCTTGGTATTAGTTTAGCAGGGAGGTACCAAAGTAATCCAGGAGTGGATCACTTGATAGCGGTCAAGAATATCCTGAAATACCTGAAAAGGACTAAGGATATGTTTCTCATTTATGGAGGTGACAAAGAGCTCGTCGTAAACGGTTACGTCGATGCAAGCTTTGACACTGATCCGGGTGACTCTAAGTCACAAACCGGATACATATTTTTATTGAATGGTGGAGCTATTAGTTGGTGCAGTTCCAATAAGAGCGTCATGGTGGGATCGACGTGTGAAGCAGAGTACGTAGCTGCTTCGGAAGCTCCAAATGAAGGAGTCTGGACGAAGGAGTTCATATCCGATCTAGGTGTCATACCTAGTGCATCGGGTCCAATGAAAATCATTTGTGACAATACTAGTGCAATTGCCTTGGCAAAGGAATCCAGATTTCACAAGAGAACCAAGCACATCAAGAGACGCTTCAATTCCATCTGCGATCAAGTCAAGGAGGGAGACATAGAGATTTGCAAGATACATACGGATCTAAATGTTGCAGACCCGTTGACTAAGCCTCTCTCACGAGAAAAACATGATCAACACCAAGACTGCATGGGTGTTAGAATCATTACAATGTAATCTAGATTATTGACTCTACTGCAAGTGGGAGACTGAAGGAAATATGCCCTAGAGGCAATAATAAAGTTGTTATTTATATTTCCTTATATCATGATAAATGTTTATTATTCATGCTACAATTGTATTAACCATAAACTTAGTACATGTGTGAATACATAGACAAAATGAGTGTCACTAGTATGCCTCTACTTGACTAGCTCGTTAATCAAAGATGGTTAAGTTTCCTAGCCATGGACAAGAGTTGTCATTTGATGAACGAGATGACATCATTAGAGAATGACGTGATTGACTTGACCCATATGTTAGCTTAGCACTTTGATCATTTAGTTTATGGCTATTGCTTTCTCCATAACTTATACATGTTCCTATGACTATGAGATTATGCAACTCCCGAATACCGGAGGAACACTTAGTGTGCTATCAAACGTCACAACGTAACTGAGAGACTATAAAGATGCTCTACAGGTGTCTCCGATGGTGTTTTGTTTAGTTGGCATAGATCGAGATTAGGATTTGTCACTCCGTGTATCGGAGAGGTATCTCTGGGCCCTCTCGGTAATGCACATCACTATAAGCCTTGCAAGCAAGGTGACTAATGAGTTAGTTACGGGATGTTGCATTACAAAATGAGTAAAGAGACTCGCCGGTAACGAGATTGAACTAGGTATTGAGATACCGATGATCGAATCTCGGGCAAGTAACATACCGATGACAAAGGGAACAACGTATGTTGTTATGCAGTTTGACCGATAAAGATCTTCGTAGAATATGTAGGAACCAATATGAGAATCCAGGTTCTGCTATTGGTTATTGACCGGAGATGAGTCTCGGTCATGTCTACATAGTTCTCGAACCCGTAGGGTCCGCACTCTTAAGGTTCGTTGACGATTGGTATTATGAGTTTATAGTTTTTGATGTACGGAAGGTAGTTCAGAGTCCCGGATATGATCACGGACATGACGAGGAGTCTCGGAATGGTCAAGACATAAAGATCGATATATTGGAAGGCTATCTTTGGACATTGGAATGGTTCAGGGTGAGTTCGGGCATTTACCGGAGTACCGGGGGGTACCGGAACCCCCCCGGGAGTATATGAGCCTTAATGGGCCTTAGTGGGAAAGAAGAGAAGGCAGCCTAGGAGGGGGCGGCCCCCCCAAGCCCAATCCGAATTGGGTGAGGGGGTCGGCCCCCCTTTCCTTTCTCCTTCTCCCTCTTCCTTCTATTCCTACTGGGACTAGGAAAAGGGGGAGTTCTACTCCTACTACGAGGAGGACTCCTCCCCCTTGGCGCGCTGATAACCCACAAGTACAGGGGATCGCAACAGTTTTCGAGGGTAGAGTATTCAACCCAAATTTATTGATTCAACACAAGGGGAGCCAAAGAATATTCTCAAGTATTAGCAGCTAAGTTGTCTATTCAACCACACCTGGAAACTTAATATCTGCAGCAAAGTGTTTAGTAGCAAAGTAATATGATAATAGTGGTAACGGTAGCAAAAGTAATATTTTTGGTTTTATAGTGATTGTAACAGTAGCAACGGAAAAGTAAATAAGCGAAGAACAATATGTGAAAAGCTCACAGGCAACGGTTGAGTGATGGATAATTATGCCGGATGCGATCAATCATGCAACAATTATAACATAGGGTGACACAGAACTAGCTCCAGTTCATCAATGTAATGTAGGCATGTATTCCGAATATAGTCATACATGCTTATGGAAAAGAACTTGCATGGCATCTTTTGTCCTACCCTCCCATGGCGGCGGGGTCCTATTGGAAACTAAGGGATATTAAGGCCTCCTTTTAATAGAGTACCGGACCAAAGCATTAACACATAGTGAATACATGAACTCCTCAAACTATGGTTATCACCGGTAAGTATCCCGATTATTGTCACTTTGGGGTTAACGGATCATAAAACATAATAGGTGAGTATAGACTTGCAAGGTAGGATCAAGAACTCACATATATTCATGAAAACATAATACGTTCATATCTGAAATCATGGCACCCAGGCCCTAGTGACATGCATTAAGCATAGCAAAGTCATAGCAACATCAATCTCAGAACATAGTGGATACTAGGGATCAAACCCTAACAAAACTAACTCGATTACATGATAAATCTCATCCACCCATCACCATACAGCAAGCCTACGATGGAATTACTCACGCACGACGGTGAGCATCATGAAATTGGTGATGGAGGAAGGTTGATGATGATGATGGCGACAGATTCCCCTCTCTGGAGCCCCGAACGGTCTCCAGATCAGCCCTCCCGAGAGAGTTTAGGGCTTGGCGGCGGCTCCGTATCGTAAAACGCGATGAGTCCTTATCTCTGATTTTTTTTCTCCCCGAACACGAACATATAGAGTTGGAGTTGAGGTCGGAGGAGCACCAAGGGGCCCATGATGCAGGGGGCGCGCCCAGGGGGGTAGGCACACCCCCACCCTCGTGGACAGGGTGTGGGCCCCTGTCCTTGATTCTTTCGCCAATATTTTTTATATATTCCAAAAATAATCTCTGTTGATTTTCAGGTCATTCCAAGAACTTTTATTTCTGCACAAAAATAACACCATGGCAATTTTGCTGAAAACAACGTCAGTCCGGGTTAGTTCCATTCAAATCATGCAAGTTAGAGTCCAAAACAAGGGCAACAGTGTTTGGAAAAGTAGATACGACGGAGATGCATCAACTCAAGATTAAACCTTTGCTTGTCCTCAAGAAATTCAGTTGATAAACTGAAAGTGATAAGGAAAACTTTTACAAACTCTGTTTGCTCTTATTGTTGTAAATATGTAAAGCCAGCATTCAAGTTTTCAGCAAAGATTATGAACTAACCATATTCACAATAACATTTTGGTCTCATGTTTACTCATATCAATGGCATAATCAACTAGCGAGCAATAATAATAAATCTTGGTAGACAACACTTTCTCAAAACAATCATAATATGACATGACAAGGTGGTATCTCGCTAGCCCTTTCTGAGACCGCAAAACATAAATGCAGAGCACCCCTGAAGACCAAGGACCGACTTGACATTGTAAGTCATGGTAAAAGAGATCCAGTCAAGTCATACTCAATGTAAACTAACAATAATACATGCAAATGACAACGGTGCTCTCCAACTGGTGCTTTTGAATAAGAGGATGATGACTCAACATAAAAGTAAATAGATAGGCCCTTCGCAGAGGGAAGAGGGGATTTTTAGAGGTGCCAGAGCTCGGTTTAGAAATAGAGGTGAATAATATTTTGAGCGGTATACTTTCATTGTCAACATAACAACCGAGAGATATCGATATCTTCCATGTTACACACATTCTAGGCGGCTCCCAAGAAGAATGGTAAAGTTTATACTCCCCCACCACCAACAAGCATCAATCCATGGCTTACCCGAAACGACGGGTGCCTCCAACTAACAACAATCCTGGGGGAGTTTTGTTTGCAATTATTTTGATTTGATTTGAGCATGGGACTGGGCATCTCGGTGACCAGCCATTTTCTTGTGAGTGAGGAGCGGAGTCCACTCCTCTTGAGAATAACCCGCCTAGCATGGAAGATACAGACAGCCCTACTTGATACCATGAGCTATTCAAGAATACAAAACAGAATGTTTATTTGAAGGTTTAGAGTTTGGCACATATAAATTTACTTGGAATGGCAGGTGGATACCGTATATAGGAAGGTATGTGGACTCATATGGAATAACTTTGGGGTTTATGGAGTTGGATGCACAAGCAGTATTCCCGCTTAGTACAAGTGAAGGCCAGAAAGAGACTGGGAAGCGACTAGCTAGAGAGCGACAATAGTCATGAACATGCATTAAAATTAATCAACACTGAATGCAAGCATGAGTAGGATATAATTCACCATGAACATAAATATCATGGAGGCTATGTTGATTTTGTTTCAAGTACATGCGTGAACATGTGCCAAGTCAAGCCACTCGAATCGTTCAAAGGAGGATACCACCCTATCATACCACATCACAACCATTTTAATAGCATGTTGGCATGCAAGGTAAACCATTATAAACTCCTAGCAAATTAAGCATGGCATAAGCAACTATACTCTCTAATTGTCATTGCAAACATGTTTCATCCATGATAAGCTGAATCAGGAATGATGGACTAATCAGGTCGAGTTCATACCAGCTTTCCTCATCTCAATCAGTTCATATATATCGTCATTATTGCTTTTCACTTGCACGACCGAATAGTGTGGATAATAATAAGAGTGCATGTGCATTGGACTAAGCTGGAATCTGCAAGGATTCAACTCAAGAGAGAAGACAAGGTAATATGGGCTCTTTGTTAGATCAACAATAATTCATATGAGAGCCCCTCAACATTTTCATCAAGGTCTTCTCCTCTCGACCCCCAAAGAAAAGAAAAGAAACAAAACTATTTGCACAGGAAAGCTCCCAACAGGTAAAAGAAGAACAACAAATCTTTTTGGGTTTTATTTTTAATTACTATTACTACAGGCATGAAAAGTAAACTAGCTAAAAGCTACAACTAATTTTTTGGTTTTTCTTAAGGTTTTTCAAACACACAAGAAGAAAGCTTAAAAAGGAAATAAACTAGCATGGATGATACAATGAAAGGTATGAGCACCAAGAAATGGCATGAGTGTGTGAACATGAATGTAATGTCAGTGAGAAATACATACTCCCCCAAGCTTAGGCTTTTCGCCTAAGTTGGCCTATGCCCATGGGTCGAAGTTGTAGCTGGGGTCATACTGAGAAGCAGCAACAATTGCCTCATGAGCTGCAGCTTGGAGGCATGCTACCTCCATCCTCCTCTCGTACTCACTTGCCTCCTCCCTGGTTATAACATATCTCCCTTTTGTCTGAAAGTCAAAGAAAGCAGGAGCAGGGAGAGCAATGTGGAAGGTGCGCCGTCTGTCAAAGATTAGTTGGTACTGGAGGAACTGATCATTCCTCTCAACAAACTAATGACGAACCATAGCATTATAATCTAGATAAGCAGGAGGCAACTCAATATCATATCCACATATGGGTACCTCAAGAAAATTAGCTAAACGGGTTGCGTAAATTCCACCGAACAAATCTCCATTAATACTGTTATTATGCAACCTACGTGCAACAATGGCCCCCAAGTTATATTGTCTATCTCCTAATACAGCACTCTTGAGAACACTAAGATCCAGAACACACATATGACATGCCTCATCCTTACCGTTTATGCATCTACCTATAAAGATAGCAAAATAATGTATGGCAGGAAAATGAATGCTCCCTATGGTAGCTTGTGTTATTTCTCTAGATTCCCCCATAATGATACTAGCAAGGAAATCTTTAAATTCAGATTTGCGAGGTTCACTAGCACTACCCCACTGCAGGAGTTTACAAGCAGTATTAAAATCTTCTAAGTCCATGGTATAAGATTTATCATAAAAATCAAATAGGACATTGTGAGAGTTGCGCGATGATGTAAATTTAAACCTTCTCACAAAGGAATCAGGTAGGTGATAATATTGGAGGCACTTATCTGCCTCGAAGCTCTCAAGATCAGCGTTACGCACATATGCGTCAAATTCTACCTTGATGCCTGCCTGGACCATGAAATCTCCGGACGGCCATTCACAAGGACGCACTTGAGCATCTCTTGGTAGTTCATTGTCTGGCTCACGTATCGCGGGCCTGGATCCTTGCTTCCTTGAGGAAACACCTTGGTACATTTTCCTAAACATATTTCTTCCTCTGAAAAATTTCTGAAATTTTTAGTAACTCAAAAATAAAAGTGAACCAAACTCAACAAGATTGATAGCAACTACTCCTACAAGTGCCTAGAGGCTATATCATGCATTAAAACTACTCTTGACCACTTAAATTTGACATGCAAGCTCAAGAACAGGGTCACCTAAGCAATAAAAAATTGCAATGAATAAAGCACTAGAACAAAAACTAATTGGACCATTGGAGGAGTCACATACCAAAGAACAATCCCCCAAAGCAGTTTTATGAATGGAGCTTTGAGCAAGGATATCAAAAATGGCAGCAAGATGAGCAAGAACTAGGGTTTGAGCTGGTGAGTGATTTTTTCTGGAGCAAGACGAAGTGTGTGGGTGCAAGGATAAGTGGAGGGACCCATGTGGTGTCCACGAGGTAGGGGGCACACCCAGGGGGTGGGTGCGCCCTCCACCCTCGTGGGCACGTGGCTACTCCCCCTGCTATCAGTGCCTAAAATCCTCAAATATTCTAGAAACAATCATATTTCATTTTTAGGGCAATTGGAGAACTTCTATTTTCAGGTATTTTTTATTGCAAGGGTAATTCAGAAAACAGACAGAAAAATACTATTTTTTCTTTATTTAATATAAATAATAGAAGGTAAAAAGAGGGTACAGAAGGTTGTGCTTTCTAACTTCATTCATCTCATGCTCATCAAAAGAAATCCACTAACAAGGTTGATCAGGTCTTGTTAACAAACTCATTTCGAATAACATGAAACCGGAGAAATTTCGAATAACACTAGGTTACCTCAACGGGGATATGCACATTCCCAACAATAAAAATATCATATTTCTTCTTGACGGTAGGAAGAGGAAATTCAAAACCTCCAATAGTGATTGTTGAATTTTTTCCAATAGAATTGATACTGTGGACTTGAGGTTGTTTCCTCGGAAAGTGTATCGTATGCTCATTACCATTAACATGAAAAGTGGCATTGCCTTTGTTGCAATCAATAACAGCCCCTGCAGTATTCGAAAAGGGTCTGCCAAGGATAATCGACATACTATCGTCCTTGGGAATATCAAGAATAACAAAGTCCGTTAAAATAGTAACGTTCGTAACCACAACAGGCACATCCTCACAAGTACCGACAGGTATAGCAGTTGATTTATCAGCCATTTGCAAAGATATTTCAGTGGGTGTCAATTTATTCAAATCAAGTCTATGATATAAAGAGATAGGCATAACTCTAACACTGGCTCCAAGATCACGTAGAGCAGTTTTAACATAGTTTCTTTTAATGGAGCATGGTATAGTTGGTACTCCTGGATCTCCATGTTTCTTTGGTATTCCTCCCTTAGTGTAATTAGCAAGCATGGTGGAAATTTCAGCTTCTGGTATCTTTCTTTTATTTGTGACAATATCTTTCATATAGTTAGCATACGGATTCATTTTAAGCATATCAGTCAAACGCATACGCAAAAACATAGGTCTAATCATTTCAGCAAAGCGCTCAAAATCCTCATCATCATTTTTCTTGGATGGTTTAGGAGGAAAAGGCATGGGTTTCTGAACCCATGGTTCTCTTTCTTTACCGTTCTTCCTAGTAACAAAGTATCTCCTATCATAATGTTGATTCTTTGGTTGTGGGTTATCATGATCAACAGCAGGTTCAATCTCTACATCATTATCATTGCTACGTTGAGCATCATCATTAACATTATCACTAGGTTCATGTTCATTACCAAATTGTGTTTCAGGATCAGAAATAGAAATATTATTGGGATTCTCAGGTCTGTCAAAAACAGGTTTGCTAGAAGCATGCATTTTTCTTAACATCTTCAGCTTTAATACCTTTTTCTTCTTCTTCTTCTAAGAAGAAGTAGGTGCATCAACATTAATTCTCTGAGAATCTTGCTCAATTCTCTTAGGGTGGCCCTCAGGATAGAAAGGTTCCTGAGTCATTTTACCCCCTCTAGTCATAACTCTAATAGCATTATCATTTTTCTTATTATTTAATTCATTGAGCAAATCATTCTGAGCCTTAAGTACTTGTTCTGCTTGAGTGGTAACCATAGAAGCATGTTTACTAGTAATTTTAAGTTCACCTTTAAATCTAGACATATAATCACTCAAGTGTTCAAGCATATCAGCATTGCGTTTCAATTGTCTACCAACATAAGCATTGAAGTTTTCTTGTTTAATAATAAAGTTATAAAACTCATCTAAGCATTGGCTAGCAGACTTATAACGAGGAATATCACCTTCATCAAATCTATAGAGAGAATTTACCTTTACTACCTGTGTCGGGTTATCAAGACCATGCATTTCTTCAATATGTGGTAAATTCTTAACATCTTCAGCTTTAATACCTTTTTCTTTCATAGATTTCTTTGCCTCTTGGATATCTTCAGGACTGAGCAATAGAATACCCCTTTTCTTCGGAGTTGGCTTAGGAGTTGGTTCAGGAAGTGTCCAATAATTTTCATTACTCAACATATTATTCAATAGCAACTCAGCTTGATCAACAGTTCTTTCCCTGAAAACACAACCAGCACAACTGTAGCGACCCGACCCAAAATGGATCGAAGACTCTTCGCTTAATTGTCATCCCTGGATTGGTATGCTGACACACACTGTACTCGAGGAATTGTAACAGAGTTCAATCACACTTCATTACATCGAGATCCTCAAAAGAGTATTTATTACAATAACATGGCCAAAGGCCATCTAAACAAAAGTAACTATGGAAGCTTCAAAGGTAAATGAGTCCATCCAACTCCACGACAAACTCAGTGCAGAACAACGACCTATCGCACCTTTAATCCTCACTGGAAAATTCTGCAACATGAGACGTTGCAGCCATGTAGGTCAGTGTTAACCCACAAGTATAGGGGATCACAATAGTTTTCGAGGGTAGAGTATTCAACCCAAATTTATTGATTCGACACAAGGGGAGCCAAAGAATATTCTCAAGTATTAGCAGCTGAGTTGTCAATTCAACCATGCCTGGAAACTTAATATCTGAAGCAAAGTGTTTAGTAGCAAAGTAATATGATAGTAGTGATAACAGTACCAAAAGGTAACAATAGTAAAAGCAATGTTTTTGGTATTTTGTAGTGATGATAGCAATAGCAACGGAAAAGTAAATAAGCGAAGCACAATATATGGAAAGCTCGTAGGCAATGGATCGGTGATGGAGAATTATGCCGGATGCGGTTCATCATGTAACAGTCATAACCTAGGGTGACACAGAACAAGCTCTAGTTCATTGATATAATGTAGGCATGTATTGAGAATATAGTCATACGTGCTTATGGAAAAGAACTTGCATGGCATCTTTTGTCCTACCCTCCTGTGGCAGCGGGGTCCTTACGGAAACTAAGGGATATTAAGGCCTGCTTTTAATAGAGAACCGGAACAAAGCATTAACACATGGTGAATACATGAACTCCTCAAACTACAGTCATCACAGGTAAGTATCCCGATTATTGTCACTTCGGGGTTAACGGATCATAACACATAATAGGTGACTATAGACTTGCAATATAGGATCAAGAACACTCATATATTGATGAAAACATAATAGGTTCAGATCTGAAATCATGGCACTCGGGCCCTAGTGACAGGCATTAAGCATAGCAAAGTCATAGCAACATCAATCTCAGAACATAGTGGACACTAGGGATCAAACCCTAACAAAACTAACTCGATTACATGATAGATCCCATCCAACCCATCACCGTCCAGCAAGCCTACGATGGAATTACTCACGCACGGTGGTGAGCATCATGAAATTGGTGATGGAGGATGGTTGATGATGACGATGGCGATGGATTGCCCTCTCCGGAGCCCTGAACGGACTCCAGATCAACCCTCCTGAGAGGTTTTAGGGCTTGGCGGCGGCTCCGTATTGTAAAATGCGATGATTTCTTCTCTCTGATTTTTTTTCTCCCTGAAACTCAATATATGGAGGTGGAGTTGGAGTCGGAGAGGCAACAGGGGGCCCACGAGGTAGGGGGGCGCACCCCCACCCTCGTGGCAAGGTGGTGGCGCCCCTGGCCTTCATCTTTGGCAGATATTTTTCTTATTTTTTGAAAAGTGTCTCCGTGAAGTTTTAGGTCATTCTGAGAACGTTTGCTCCTGCACATAAATAAAACCATGGTAATTCTGCTGAAAACAGCATCAGTCCGGGTTAGTTCTATTCAAATCATGCAAGTTAGAGTCCAAAACAAGGGCAAAAGTGTTTGCAAAAGTAGATACGTTGGAGATGTATCAACTCCCCCAAGCTTAAACATTTGCTTGTCCTCAAGCAGTTCAGTTGACAAACTAAAAGTGATAAAGAAAAACTTTTACAAACTCTGTTTGCTCTTGTTGTTGTAAATATGTAAAGCCAGCATTCAAGTTTTCAGCAAAGATTATAACTAACCACATTCGCAGTAACGCATAGGTCTCAAGTTTACTCATATCAATAGCATAATCAACTAGCGATCCATAATAATAAAACTCGGATGACAACACTTTCTCAAAACAATCATAATATGATATAACAAGGTGGTATCTCGCTAGCCCTTTCTGAGACCGCAAAACATAAATGCAGAGCACCTTTAAAGACCGAGGACTGACTAGACATTGAAATTCATGGTGAAAGAGATCCATTCAAGTCATACTCAATGTAAACTAACAATAATGAATGCAAATGACAGCAGTGCTCTCCAACTGGTGCTTTTTAATAAGAGGATGATGACTCAGCATAAAAGTAAATAGATAGGCCCTTCGTAGAGGGAAGCAGGGATTTGTAGAGGTGCCAGAGCTCGGTTTTGAAATAGAGGTGAATAATATTTTGAGCGGTATACTTTCATTGTCAACATAACAACCAAGAGATGGCGATATCTTCCATGCTACACAAATTATAGGCGGTTCCCAAATAGAATGGTAAAGTTTATACTCCCCCTTCCACCACAAGCATCAATCCATGGCTTGGTCGAAACAACAAGTGCCTCCAACTAACAAGAGTCCCAGGGGGAGTTTTGTTTGTAATTATTTTGATTTAGTTTCCATAAAGCATGGGACTGGGCATCCCGGTGACCAGCCATTTATCTCGCGAGTGAGGAACGGAGTCCACTCCTCTTGAGAATAACCCGCCTAACATGGAAGATACATACAACCCTAGTTGATACATGAGCTATTCAAGCATACAAAACATCATATTTATTTGAAGGCTTAGAGATTGGCACATACAAATTTACTTGGAACGACAGGTAGATACCATATATAGGTAGGTATAGTGGACTCGTATGGAATAACTTTGGGTTTTAAGGAGTTTGGATGCACAAGCAGTATTCCCGCTTAGTACAGGTGAAGGCTAGCAAAAGACTCGGAAGCGACCAGCTAGAGAGCGACAACAGTCATGAACATGCATTAAAATTAATCAACATCGAATGCAAGCATGAGTAGGCTATAATCCAGCATGAACATAAATATTGTGAAGGCTATGTTGATTTTGTTTCAACTACATGCGTGAACATGTGCCAAGTCAAGTCACTTAAATCATTCAGAGGAGGATACCACCCTATCATACCATATCATAATCATCTCAATAGCATGTTGGCACACAAGGTAAACCATTATAACTCATAGCTAATCAAGCATGGCATAAGAAACTATGATCTCTAGTTTTCATTGCAAACATGTTTATTCATAATAGGCTGAATCAGGAACGATGAACTAATCATATTTACAAAAACAAAAGAGGTCGAGTTCACACCAGCTTTTTCTCATCTCAGCCAGTCCATCATATAACATCATAATTGCCTTTCACTTGCACGACCGAATAGTGTGAATAATAATAATAGTGCACATGCATTGGACTAAGCTGGAATCTGCAAGCATTCAATAAACAGGAGAAGACAAGGCAATATGGGCTCTTTTGTCAGATCAGCAATAATGCATATAAGAGTCACTTCAACAATTTAATTATGGTCTTCTCCTATCGATCCCTAAAGAAAAGAAAAGAAATAAAACTATTTACACGGGAAAGCTCCCAACAAGCAAAAGAAGAACAAGAAATCTTTTTTGGGTTTTCTTTTTAATTACTACTACAAGCATGGAAAGTAAAGTAATTAAAAGCTACAACTAATTTTTTTGGTTTTTCCTAAGGTTTATTAAACACACAAGAAGAAAGCATAAAAAGGAAATTAAACTAGCATGGATGATACAATGAAAAAGTATGAGCACCGACATTTAGCAATGAGTGTGTGAACATGAATATAGTGTCGGTGGGAAATACATACTCCCCCAAGCTTAGGCTTTTGGCCTAAGTTGGTCTATGGCCACGGCTGGCCTGGCTGATATCCATAATAATAGTTGTTGGGGTCATACTGTGATGCAGCAGCTATCGCCTGCTGAGCTGCAGCGTGGCGACGAGCAGCCTCCTCTCTCCTCTCGTACTCATCTGCCTCCTCTCTGGTAATAGTATATCCTCCTCTTGCCTGATAATCAAAGAAAGCTGGAGCAGTGACAGTAATACGGACAGCACGGCGTCTGTCAAAGATTAGTCGATACTGGAGAGGTGATTCGTTCCTCTCAACAAACTTGTGGTGAACCATAGCATTAAAATCTAGATAGGCATGTGGTAATTCAATATCATCTTCACGCACATCTATACCAAGAAAATTAGCTACGCGGGTTGCATAAATTCCACCAAAGAAATCTCCATTACGTCTATTAAGATGCAACCTACGTGCAACAATGGCTCCCAAATTATATGATTTGTCTCCTAATACATCACTCCTAAGAATACTAAGATCGGGGACACACATGTGACATGTCTCATCTTTACCATTTATGCATCTACCTATGAAGAGAGCAAAATAATGTATAGCCGGAAAGTGAATGCTCCCTATGGTAGCTTGTGTAATATCTCTAGATTCTCCCACAGTTATATTAGCAAGAAAATCTCTAATTTCAGATTTGCGAGGATCCCTTATACTACCCCATTGTGGAAGTTTGCATGCAGTGGTAAAATCCTCTAAGTCCATGGTATAAGATTTATCATAAAGATCAAACAGGACAGTTGGAGAATTACGTGAAGTTGAAAATTCAAACCTCCTCACAAAGGAGCTAGTGAGCTCATGATACTGACTACACTTCTCTTCCTCGAAGCTCACGAGATCAGCGTTACGCAAATATGAGTTGAATTCTTCTTTTATTCCCACTTGATCCATAAAATTTTCAGAAGGCCACTCACAAGGACGCACTGGAGCGTCTTTTGGTGGCTCTTCGTCAGCATCACGCATTGCAAGCTTGGGTCCTTGCTTCTTGGAAGAACCACCTTGGAACATTTTCCTAAGCATTTTTCTTTCTCTGAAAAATTCTGAAATTTTTTAGTAACTTCAAAATAAAAGTAAACCAAACTCAATAATATTGATAGCAACTACTCCTACAAGTGCCTAGGGCCTATATCATGCATCAAAACTACTTTTGACCATATAAATTTGACATGCAAGCTCAAGAACAGGGTCACCCAAGCAACACAAATTTGCAATGAATAAAGCACTAGAACAAAAACTAATTGGACCAATGGAGGAGTCACATACCAAGGAACAATCTCCCCAAGCAGTTTTGTGAGAGGTGCTTTGAGCAAGGAGATCGAAAATGGCAGCAAAACGAGCTTGGACTCGGGTTTGAGCTGGTTTTCGTGTTTGGGGGAGGAAGAAGGAGTGTATGGGTGCAATAATAAGTGGAGGAGGGCCACCGTGGGCCCACGAGGCAGGGGGGCGCGCCCTCCACCCTCGTGGCAAGGTGGTTGGCCCCCTAGTGTGTTCTCTGTTCCATAAATCCTCAAATATTCTAGAAAAAATCGTATTTAAATTTTAGGGTATTTGGAGAACTTTTATTTTCGATGTATTTTTATATTGCACGGATAATCAGATAACAGACAGACAAATAATTATTTTATTTTATTTAATATAAATAACAAAAAGTAAAAGTGGGGTACAGAAGGTTGTGCCTTCTAGTTTCATCCATCTCATGATCATCAAAAGGAATCCACTAACAAGGTTGATCAAGTCTTGTTAACGAACTTATTCCGAATAACATGGAACCGGAGAAATTTCGAATAACACTATGTTACCTCAATGGGGATATGCACATCCACAATAATAAGAATATCATATTTCTTCTTGACAGTAGGAAGAGGAAATTCAAAACCTCCAAATATAATCGATGGAATTTTTCCAATAGAGTTGATACTATGAACTTGAGGTTGTTTCCTTGGAAAGTGTATCGTATGCTCATTACCATTAACATGAAAAGTGGCATTGCCTTTAGTGCAATCAATAACAGCCCCTGTAGTATTCAAAAAGGGTCTTCCAAGAATAATAGACATACTATCGTCCTCGGGAATGTCAATAATAACAAAGTCCGTTAAAATAGTAACGCTTGCAAGTACAACAGGCACATCCTCACAAATACCGACAGGTATAGCAGTTGATTTATCAGCCATTTGCAAAGATATTTCAGTAGGTGTCAACTTATTCCAATCAAGTCTACGATATAAAGTGAGAGGCATAACACTAACACCGGCTCCAAGATCACATAAAGCAGTTTTAACATAGTTTCTTTTAATGGAGCATGGTATAGTGGGTACTCCTGGATCTCCAAGTTTCTTTGGTATTCCACCCTTAAAAGTATAATTAGCAAGCATGGTGGAAATTTCAGCTTCCGGTATCTTTCTCTTATTTGTAATAATATCTTTCATATACTTAGCATAAGGATTGGTTTTGAGCATATCAGTTAATCGCATACGTAAAAAGATAGGTCTAATCATTTCAGCAAAGCGCTGAAAATCCTCATCATCCTTTTTCTTGGATGGTTTGGGAGGAAAAGGCATGTGTTTCTGAACCCAAGGCTCTCTTTCTTTACCATGTTTCCTAGCAACAAAGTCTTTCTTATCATAATGTTGATTCTTTGATTGTGGGTTATCAAGATCAGCAGCAGGTTCAATTTCTATATCATTATCATTACTAGGTTGAGCATCATTATGAACATTATCATTAACATTACCACTAGTTTCAGGTTCATTACCAGATTGAGTTTCAGCATCAGAAATAGAAATATCATTTGGATTCTCAGGTGTTTCAACAATAGGATCACTAGAAGAATGCAAAGTCCTATCATTTTTCGTTTTCTTCTTTTTAGAAGAGCTAGGTACATCTGTATTATTTCTCTAAGAATCTTGCTCAATTCTCTTAGGATGGCCTTCAGGATACAAAGGTTCCTGAGTCATTCTACCAGTTCTAGTAGCCACTCTAACAGCATAATCATTATCTTTACTATTCAATTCATTGAGCAAATCATTTTGAGATTTAAGTACTTGTTCTACTTGAGTGGTAACCATAGAAGCATGTTTACTAATAAGTTTAAGTTCACTTTTAACATTAGCCATATAATCACCCAAGTGTTCAAGCATATTTGAATTGTATTTCAATTGTCTACCAAAATAAGCATTAAAATCTTCTTGCTTATACATAAATTTATCAAACTCATCTAAGCATGGGCTAGCAATTTTAGTAAATGGGATTACAGCTTTATCATATCTATAGAGAGAATTTACCTTTACTACCTGTGTCGGGTTATCAAGACCATGAGTTTCTTCAATAGGTAAAGGATTAATATTATATGTTTCTTCAACAGGCGGTAAATTAAGACCAGGTATCTCTTCAATAGGAGCTAAATTCTTAACATATTGAGCTTTAATACCCTTTTCTTTCATAGATTTCTTTGCCTCTTGCATATCTTCAGGACTAAGAAATAGAATACCCCTCTTCTTCGGAGTTGGTTTAGGAATAGGCTCAGGAATTGGCTCCGGAGGTGTCCAATTATTTTCATTTGTCAACATATTATTCAATAGAATTTCAACTTCATCCGGTGTTCTTTCCCTGAAAACAGAACCAGCACAACTATCCAGGTAATCTCTGGGGGCATCGGTTAGTCCATTATAAAAGATATCAAGTATTTCATTTTGCATTAAGTAATTGGAGAAGCCTCCCCCAAGAATGTGGGAGACTCTCTTCTTCAATTTTCACAAAATTATATATATCCCTTAAAGCAGCTTGTTTCTTATGAGGAGGGAAATATTTAGCAGAGAAGTAATAAATCATATCCTGGGGACTACGCACACAACCAGGATCAAGAGAATTAAACCATATCTTAGCATCACCCTTTAATGAGAACGGAAATATTTTAAGGGTGTAAAAGTAGCGAGTTCTCTTATCTTTAGTGAACAGGGTAGCTATATCATTTAATTTAGTAAGATGTGCCACAACAGTTTCAGATTCATAACCATGAAAAGGATCAGATTCAACCAAAGTAATTATATCAGGATCAACTGAGAATTCATAATCCTTATAAGTAACAAAGATATGTGAAGAAGCAAAAGCAGGGTTAGGTTTCATTCTAGCATTTAGAGATTGCTTACTCCATTTAGCTAATAATTTTTTAAGTTCAGTTCTATTTCTGCAAGCTAAAATGGCTAAAGAAGCATCTTGATCAAATATATAAGCCTTAGGAATAGCAAGTGGTTCTTCATCATCACTTTCATCAGTATCATCAGATTCAATATTTTCAATTTCTCTAACCCTAGCAAGTTGTTCATCAAGAAAATCACTAAGTGGCATAGTAGTATCAGGCATAGAGGTAGTTTCATCATGAGTATCATGCATAGCAGAAGTGGCATCATCAATAACATGCGACATATCAGAACGAATAGCATAAGCAGGTGTAGGTGTCGCAAACTTACTCATAATAGAAGGTGAATCAAGTGTAGAGCTAGATGGCAGTTCCTTACCTCCCCTCGTAGTTGAGGGACAGATCTTGGTTTTTGGATCTCTCAAGTTCTTCATAATGATAAGCAGGTATATATCCCAAGTGACTCAAAGAATAGAGCTATGCTCCCCGGCAACGGCGCCAGAAAATGGTCTTGATAACCCACAAGTATAGGGGATCGCAACAGTTTTCGAGGGTAGAGTATTCAACCCAAATTTATTGATTCAACACAAGGGGAGCCAAAGAATATTCTCAAGTATTAGCAGCTGAGTTGTCAATTCAACCACACCTGGAAACTTAATATCTGCAGCAAAGTGTTTAGTAGCAAAGTAATATGATAGTAGTGATAACGGTACCAAAAGGTAACAATAGTAAAAGCAATGTTTTTGGTATTTTGTAGTGATGATAGCAATAGCAACGGAAAAGTAAATAAGCGAAGCACAATATATGGAAAGCTCGTAGGCAATGGATCGGTGATGGAGAATTATGCCGGATGCGGTTCATCATGTAACAGTCATAACCTAGGGTGACATAGAACTAGCTCTAGTTCATCAATGTAATGTAGGCATGTATTCCGAATATAGTCATACATGCTTTTGGAAAAAAAACTTGCATGCCATATTTTGTCCTACCCTCCCGTGGCAGTGGGGTCCTATTGGAAACTAAGGGATATTAAGGCCTCCTTTTAATAGAGTACCGGACTAAAGCATTAACACATAGTGAATACATGAACTCCTCAAACTACGGTTATCACCGGTAAGTATCCCGATTATTGTCACTTCGGGGTTAACGGATCATACCACATAATAGGTGACTATAGACTTGCAAGATAGGATCAAGAACTCACATATATTCATGAAAACATAATAGGTTCAGATATGAAATCTTGGCACTCGGGCCCTAGTGACAAGAATTAAGCATAGCAAAGTCATCGCAACATCAATCTCAGAACATAGTGAACACTAGGGATCAAACCCTAACAAAACTAACTCAATTACATGATAAATCTCATCCAACCCATGACCGTCCAGCAAGCATACGATGGAATTACTCACGCACGGCGGTGAGCATCATGAAATTAGTGATGGAGGAAGGTTGATGATGATGATGGCGACAGATTCCCCTCTCCGGAGCCCCGAACGGACTCCAGATCAGCCCTCCCGAGAGAGTGTAGAGCTTGGCTGCGGCTCCGTATCGTAAAACGCGACGAATCCTTCTCTTCGATTTTTTTCTCCCCGAACATGAATATATAGAGTTGGAGTTGAGGTCGGAGGAGCACCAGGGGGCCCACGAGGAAGGGGGGCGCGCCCCCACCCTCGTGGACAGGGTGTGGGCCCCCTGGCCTTGATTCTTTCACCAGTATTTTTTATATATTCCAAAAATAATCTCCATTGATTTTCAGGTCATTCCAAGAACTTTTATTTCTGCACAAAAATAACACCATGGCAATTCTGCTGAAAAAAGCGTCAGTCCGGGTTAGTTCCATTCAAATCATGCAAGTTAGAGTCCAAAACTAGGGCAAACGTGTTTCGAAAAGTAGATACGACGGAGACGTATCACGCGCCTAGAGAGGGTCGGCTCGCCTCCCCCTCCCTCCTTTATATACGTGGGGAGGGGGGCACCCTAGAACACACAAGTTGATTGTTTAGCCGTGTGCGGTGCTCCCCTCCACAGTTTTGCACCTCAGTCATATCGTTGTAGTGCTTAGGCGAAGCCCTGCGTCGGTAAGTTCATCATCACCGTCATCACTCCGTCGTGCTGAAGAAGCTCTCCCTCGACACTCAGCTGGATCTAGAGTTTGTGGGACGTCACCGAGGTGAACGTGTGCAAATCGCGGAGGTGCCGTACTTTCGGTGCTAGGATCGGTCGAATCGTGAAGACGTACGACTACATCAAACGCGATGTCATAATGCTTACGCTGACTTTCTACGTGGGTACGTGTGAGGGAGTCTTGGATTAAGGGGTCCTCGGGCATCCAGGCTATGTGACGTGGGCCGGACTGATGGGCCGTGAAGATACAAGACAATAGACTTCCTCCCATGTCCGGATGGGACTCTCCTTTGCGTGGAAGGCATGCTTGGCATTCAGATATGAAGATTCCTTCCTCTGTAAACCAACTCTGTACAACCCTAGGCCCCTCCGGTGTCTGTAAACCGGAGGATTTAGTCCATAGAGGCAATCACAATCATACAGGCTAGACTTGTAGGGTTTAGCCATTACGATCTCGTGGTAGATCAACTCTTGTAATCCTCATATTCATCAAGATCAATCAAGAAGGAAGTAGGGTATTACCTCCATCAAGAGGACCCGAACCTGGGTAAACATTGTGTCCCCTGTCTCCTGTTACCATCAATCTTAGAGGCACAGTTCAGGACCCCCTACCCGAGATCCGCCGGTTTTCACACCGACAACGTGGACAACACTCTCCCTTCCCATTGCTATGCATCACCTAGATAGATCTTGCATGTGCGTAGGAATTTTTTTGGAAATTACTGCGTTCCCCAACACTGCCATCCTAAGTAAATTTGCATGTTCCACCTCTAAAAACTTCTAAAAAATTATCCGTTTTTTGTGCCTGGATCATTCATGGAACAACAGGAGGTGGTCGATATCTTCCATGCTAAGCATGTTATCATCAGGTCGAGTTTTTATTCACTCGCCATCACACGAGGAAATGGGCGACAATAGGGATGCCCAGTTCCAAACTACAAAATACAAAAAGAGTTCATCTCTTACATAATCAAACAAAAACTCCCAATGGAGTCAAAACCTTTAATTTCCGCTTGGGGACCGCCACTAGCGTGCTTAGCATGGAAGATGTTGATAACTAATAGTCGTGAAGTGAATAAGAAGGGTGCCTGTCTCAAAATATCATTTATCTATGTTTTAAAATCGGTAACAGGTAATTTGTAACGGGTAACAAGTAACAAAAGTAAATAAGGTGCGGCAAGATAGCCCAATCCTTTTTGTAGCAATGGACAAGCCTGGACAAACTCTTATTTAAAGGAAAACGCTCCCAAGGACACATGGGAATTACCGTCACGCTAGTTTTCATCACGCTCATATGATTTGCGTTCGTTACTTTGATAATTTGATATGTGGGTGGACGGGTGCTTGGGTAGTGCCCTTCCTTGGACAAGCATCCCACTTATGATTAACCCCTCTTGCAAGCATCCGCAACTACAAAAGAAGTATTAAGGTAAACCTAACCATAACATGAAACATATGGATCGAAATCAACCCCTTACGAAGCAATGCATAAACTAGGGTTTAAGCTTCTGTCACTCTAGCAACCCATCATCTACTTATTACTTCCCAATGCCTTCCCCAATGCCCAAACAATGGTGAAGTGTCATGTAGTCGACATTCACATGACACCACTAGAGGAGAGACAACATACATCTCATCAAAAGATCAAACGAATAACAAATTCACATGACTTCTTATGGCAAGACTTCTCCCATGTCCTCAGGGACAAACGTAACTACTCACAAATCATATTCATGTTCATAATCAGAGGGGTATTAATATGCATAAGGGATCTGAACATATGATCTTCCACCAAATAAAGCAACTAGCATCAACTACAAGGAGTAATCAACACTACTAGCAACCCATAGGTACCAATCTGAGGTTTTGAGACAAAGATTGGATACAAGAGATGAACTAGGGTTTGAGATGAGATGGTGCTAGTGAAGATGTTGATGGAGATTGACCCCCTCCCGATGAGAGGATCGATGGTGATGACGATGGAGATGATTTCCCCCTCCCGGAGGGATGCTTCCCCGGCAGAACAGCTCCATCGAAGCCCTAGATTGGTTCCGCCAAGGTTCCGCCTCGTGGCGGCGCTGTTTCGTCCCGAATGCTTGCTTATGATTTTTTTTCCAGGGCAAAATACTTCATACAGCCAAAGATGGGCACCGGAGGCCTGCCAGGGGGCCCATGAGATAGGCGGGCATGCCCAGGGGGGTAGGGTGTGCCCCCACCCTCGTGGATGGTGGGTGGCCCCCCTTTGGTGCTTTCTTCGCCCAATATTTTTTATATATTCTAAAACTGACTTCCATGGAGTTTCAGGACTTTTGGAGTTGTGCAGAATAGGTCTCTAATATTTGCTCCATTTCCAGCCCAGAATTCCAGCTGCCGGCATTCTCCCTCTTCATGGAAACCTTGTAAAATAAGGAGAATAGGCATAAGTATCGTGACATTATGTTTAATAACAGCCCATAATGCAATAAATATCGATATAAAAGCATGATGCAAAATGGACGTATCATGTATAACTAATTTTGGGTGCATCATGACTGGATCTTTTCTACCATGAATTACAATGTTTAGTCGCTGCTTGAACTTCGGAGGTGCTCTGCATTTATGTTTTGCGGTCTCAAAAAGGGCTAGAGAGATACCATTATTGTCATTTTATATCATGGTAGTTTTGACAACGTGTTGCTGTTTGAGATATCTTATTATTTCTCACTAGCTGATTATGTCATTGATATGAATCATTATAATCTTTAAGAGTTATAGTCAACATGGTTAGTTATAATGCTGGCTGAAAACCTGGGTGTTGTTTAAGCTTATTTATGCGAACAAGAGCAAAAGAGTTCGTAAAAGTTTTTCTTTGTCACTTTCAGTTTATCAACTGAATTGCTTGAGGACGAGCAAAGGTTTAAGCTTGGGGGAGTTGATATGTTTCCAACGTATCTACTTTTTCTCACGCTTTTCCTCTTGTTTTGGACTCTAATTTGCACGATTTGAATGAAACTAACCCCGGACTAATGCTGTTTTCAGCAAAACTACCATGGTGTTGTTTTTGTGGATTAATAAAAGTTCTCAGAATGGAACGAAACTTTTTGAGTATTTTTTATACCAATAGTAAGAATTTCTGGAGCCAAGACCCATTGGAGAGGGGCCCCTGGGTGGGCACAACCCACCAGGGTGTGCCCCCCTCTCCTGGTGCGCCTAGGTGGGTTGTACCCACCTGGTGGCCCCGCTGATGACCCCCTGATACTATAAATTCACATTATTCCAAAAAAAATCAAGGAGAAAGAATTATCGCGATCCACGAGACAGTGCCGCCGCCAAGCCCTGTTCTTCCTCGGGAGGGCAGATCTGGAGTCCATTTGGGGCTCCAGAGAGGGGGATCTTCGTTCTTCGTCATCACCAACCAGTCTCCATCGGCAATTCCATGATGCTCCCCACTGGGAGTGAGTAATTCCTTCGTAGGCTCGTTGGTTGGTGAGGAATTGGAAGAGATTCATCATGTAATCGATTTAGTTTTGTTAGGGCATGATCCCTAGTATCCAATATGTTCTTAGATTGATGTTGCTATGACTTTGCCATGCTTAATGCTTGTCACTTTGGGCCCAGGTGCCATGATTTCAGATTTGAACCATTTATGAATTCATCATTATATCCATGTTTTAGATATGATCTTGCAAGTTATAGTCACCTACTACGGTTATGATCCGGCAACCCCGGAGTGACAACAACAGGGCCCACTCCCGGTGATGACCGTAGTTTGAGGAGTTCATGTATTCACTATGTGTTAATGCTTTGTTCTGGTTCTCTATTAAAAGGAGGCCTTAATATCCCTTAGTTTCCAATATGGACCCCGCTGCCACAGGAGGGTAGGACAAAAGATGTCATGCAAGTTCTTCTAATAAAGCACGTATGACTATTTACGGAATACATGCCTACATTATATCGATGAACTGGAGCTAGCACTAAAAAAATACACTTCCGTGATGATACGTGTTTGTCACAGTAGGTCACGTTTTCTGTCATGCATGTACATCCATGACAAATTTATGACAGAATCAAGATAGTCATACATGTGCTGTCGTAGAAGTGTTCCATGACATTACCAAAATTATCATCACAGAAGTGTCCACTTCCATGACGATAAATCGCGTGTCATAGAAGTGCTTTCATCAAGGGTGACCGACACGTGGCATCCACTGTAACGGAACGCCGTTAACCTATCGGGTCCGGTTTTGGATCCGATAACCCGTTAACAGCCCCGACCAATGGGGATTTTCCACGTGTAAAATCATCATTGGCTGGAGGAAACACGTGTCGGCTCACCGTTGGGACAAATGTCATCCACTCATTGGACCCAAAGCGCCTATGATACGTCGCCACATGGCACGGCCCAACAGAGGCCCATTCCTGTGAAAAGGCCGGCCCATTTGACTTGGTTAAAAGGTGGTGGGCCGGCCCACGGCAAGCCTATTAACGACCTGTTCGCATATAGCCCATTTACAACCCGCTATCCCAGGGCCCGTTTATGGCCTATCCGAATTAGGCCCAGTAGCGTCATCTGGGCCGTCCAATATAATTCTAGCCCATTTTAACTTCCGGCCCATGTATGGCTCATGACGACTTTCGGCCCATATGAGGCCCTTAGTAACCCCCGGCCCCTTAACGACCCGTGGTAAAACTGGCCCGTAATGAACAGTGTATCACTTTATACCCATTAATGGCCCATTATTCCGTTGGGCCGTTTCCAGCCCATGTTACCTCTCGGCCATCTCAGGGCCCATTTATTCTTGGGCCCATTTCCAGCAAGGTTACTTACAGCCCGTTATTGTCATTTTCTGCTTGTTGGCCAAATTCAGCCCGTGGTTACAGTCGGCCCGTTTGTGGCCCATTAATACGTTGGGCCGTTTTCATGTCGAAAAAACCCGTTGGGCTGTTTTCATACAGTTATCAAATACGGCCTATTAGTGGCCCGTTATTGTCCACGAATAGTACAACCCATGATTGGCGAAATGATGATACGCCCCGTAGAAGGCCCATGGATCCTACGGCCCGTAAAAGGCCCATGGATCGTACGACCCGTACAAGGCCCATGGATCCTACGGCCCGTATAGAAGGCCAATGGATCCTATGGCCCGTAGAAGGCCCATGGATCATACGGCCCACAGGAGGCCCATGGTTACAACAGTCCATGTGTTGCCATGATTATTTTGGCCTAGTTTCCAAAAATAGGTTATTGTGGCCACTAGAAAAACACAGAAAAAGAACTGCAGTGACTGCAAGCAAACAACTAAACAAGACAATCAGGAAATAAATAAGCAAGCAATTAACGCTAGCCTATTACCGATATTACACATATTACATCCAGTGGGCATCAAAGTTCGCCACCAGTGCAAATATAGGGAACAAAGTAGCATATTACATACACTGGCCGTCAAAATTGGCCACCAGTGCAAATAAACCCGGCAGCAAAACAAGAGCATAACTGAAACAACTTCAGAAGAGCTCAAGAAATGTGGTATCCACCATGTTGGCAATAAGCTTAGCAAGCTTATTAGCTTGGTCCTATTTGGCGCTAAAATCCTCCAACGCTTGCTATTGCACCAGAAAGTATGCATCTGAATGCTCCAGGGACTTCCGCAGTCCTTCCGCTTCTTGTCGCAGCACAGTTGATCGATGTCTTTCAGCTTGTAGTTGAGACTCAAGAAACCGAACTGATTCATATAGTGAGTTTGAATAGCTTGTGCAAGTGGTAGTGGCCAGTAACTCGAACACTAAACGAAGACAGGACTTTGGAGTTGTCTCACTGTCTTCGACATAGTCTTCCTTAGCTGTTTTACCTTCATTACTTCCTTTACCATTGCTTAATAACGCACTCTTCCCCAATATTCTGTCAGCATTCTAAAAGAAGAAACAAGCAGACACATAACAGGTTTAGCATGTACTAGTATATGAAACTCATTTCGGTGAACCAGTTCATTGGTAAGGTGGACAAGATTAAACTACCAAGTCTTCTATTGCCAAGTAATAGCACATAATAAAAGCATCAAACAAACATATATCTATGTCCAATGGTGACTGCATTGTCTTGACAAATCAAAACAGAGACACGGTTCAAATCATATCAGTTCAAGACAAAGCAACAGTGAAAGAATACAAAGCATGGGAAACTACATGGCACAACAAGATTTCAGATGGGTACCACAGGTCTACATGTACACCAACACTATTGGCTCTGTTGTTATGCTTGTGCATGATATGAGAAGTCAACTGTATACACAATTGAAATTGAAATCAACAGAGCTATTGATAAGAGCAAGCCTGTTAAAGAAACATGTGTGAACATACCTGCTGTGCCATTGGAGTTTCGATTGGATCCTTCAATTTAAAATAATTTTGTACGAGTAAATACAGTGATACAAGAGCAAATCAGTATGCACGATAGCAATCATAGTTAAAAAAGGTGCACCTAGGCTCTAGGCGTTGGCGAAACGCATTGCGCATAACTACATTTAATCTGTGCATAACTGCGCATAAGCATGCGCTTTGGTCAGTAAAGTGCAAGGCGGTGGAAAAACGCACAATTAACGCCTAGCGCTTTTTGAACTATGATAGCAATGGAATCTTAAATTAGAACAGTTGTTCATCAGGTTTAGGCACTTGTTCTACATGAACAGAGTATAGTAAGATGCAAGAATATAGTACTTCAAAATAGAAAATGAGCTCATAGACCTTACCACATTCTTGGTTCGGGACCAGTACAGAACAAGGCGTTCCCAGTCATCGTCCAGTAAATGTGCCTGAGGAGAATGTAAGGGAATTTGATGGGTTTCTTTGCCGGTGAAGTATGTTTTCTTCAGGTAATTCCGATACTACCACCAAGCATTCTTGAAGATAGCAGAGGTATTATCACAGGTTACCTCATCCTGAGTTTCCAAATCGGTCCTTCTCTCACTACAAGAAATATGTCAACTTGTGACCTTGACTATTGGTCACTGAAAGGTCATTGTTTTTCATTTGCGACCTTTTTGTGACCGAAAACAGAAGGTCAAAAGTTGACCAAAAACAGACGTTTACGACCAAAATATGCCTACTGTTTTGTTTTGGTCACTAGCAGCCTCCCCAGGCCACGTAGGCATCCGACGTGGCAATCTGATGTGGCACAAGAATCAGCCCGGTCCAGTTCGGTGTTTTACATGGGCCGAGCCCATTAATTCAGCCCATTTATGATTTTTTTTCCTGCCAATTTTGGTCAATTGCTTTGGGCATTTTGCGGTCCATTTTAAATTTGGGCCTGACGATTTTTATAGTGCATTTAATTTTGGGGCCTTGGCCTTTTTGCGATCCATTTTTTGGGCCCTGGCCTCTTTGAGATCCAATTTTTTTGGGCTGTAGCCATTTCGACCAGTTTTTCATTTGGTCCAATAGACATTTCGGCCAGTTTTTAATTTGGGCCACGCCTCTTTATTTCAAATACAATTTACAGCACAGACATAGAATCAACCCAAATTCAATACCAATATATTCTCTTTTTGACCACTTTCAATCCAAGAATACATTTCAAGTAAACATAGAATAATATTCCAAGGATTTGTACATATATACTAGCATTTGAATAATAAGTTCAGCAAGCAAATATACACCAAATTCTCAGCCAGATCAACAATACATCCAAATTCTCAAAAAATACGGCATTACAACGAACATATAAAGCAAGTCGTTGACTTGGACTTCCAGCTTCTTCAAAAAAATCAGCACATAACTCTCCTGTAGATGAGAAAAAAGCCACATGTTCAGTCTCAATATGGGTAATATATGCTAAAAATAAATCCAAGAACCGTGCAAGAGCCCTAGGTTTTACTATCATTTGGACACCCAGATTGGCGATCCTTCCTTACGTAATGTGTGCAAGTCCAAATAAATTAATAAATAATCCTTTTTATGGAGCAAATGATATGCCCCCCTTTTATCTAAAACTGTAGTGTATGCTAGTGACAGAACAAGGGGTAAGACTGTTATGATATGCCAGATTGCTAGCAACAGTGCTTACATGCATCTTCATATTTCAAAAGGTAACATGCATCACATCAAAAAATTGTAAGCATTGAACCTACATCATATCTACAGTAACATCACCAATCAGGTTGCATGTGTATGCTAGAAATCAAGAATCGAAAGGACTTCAGCTTGTTTCGAATATCTTGCCTTTGTTGCTCCCAGTTCGGTAAAGAAATAGTCGAGCAGTGAGCGCTTCGCCTCATGGACTTGGCAGTGCACAATAGATTTCAGAATGGAGCATAAATAGAATACCTGGAAAAGAACAATAAAGAGCTATATAGTTAAGTAAGCACCCTTGGCTGTACAAATAAGTGGAGAGAACAATAAAAAGCTGGATGGTCTAGAATTTCGGTTAAGGAACAGTAACTTGATGTCAAGTCGCTTGAAAATAGAAAACACCTTACAAGCTTGTGAAGCTTACCATGATTTCAAAAGCATGGGTTATCTAATCTTTTATTCCATCCTCCCAAAATTTTGGCTAGATGATTCTACAACTGTAGTTTTTTTTGACTATGTACTGCAAGGCAACAGCCTCACAGTCTTTTATTAAACCATAGAGCCAAAGTGTACAAAGTTACAAAGTTAAGAGAGAGGAGGAGAGAGTAATACTTACAAAAGAAATGATTAGGGTAAGGATGCTATCCAAGAGATTAGACTATTCCTATATTTACATTTGATTCTATGTGCTAAAAGAGAAATGTCATGCAAAAAATTCCTCCTCCATGCCCTGAAAGAAGGTGATTCATTCCTGAAGATCTTCCCATTTCTTTGTGTCCAAATATTCCAAGTGGCAGTGAACACTATCTCAGAGAAAAAAGGATGTCCAAAATCCCTCCTAGCATCAGAAGCCATGTCATAAGTGGTCTGGTTTGGTTGAGGATTCCATGAAATACCCAGGTAGTTCCAGATACGCTGGCTAAAATTGCAAGCGAAGAAGAGATGGGTTCTGTCCTCATGTGATGCCAAGTGACATAGAACACAAGTGTCATCCTGGATAATCCAATGCCGCCGCTGCATCATGTCTCTAGTGTTTAGGCAATCCATCAAAAGGAGCCACCCAAAAACCTTAAACTTCAGGGTACAAGAACATTTCCAAATCCACCTGAATATGGGATCAACCACTGTGTCCGGAAAGCATGAAAAGTAATAAATCCTGGATTGGTAGTCCCCGGACTTGGAAGGCCATTTCCAGACATCATTTTGCCCATCTTGAAGATTAACCATAGTGAGCAATGCCTGAAGTTGATTAAACTCCTCAAAGGCCTGAGCAGACAGTGGCAGATGGAGATTGTCAGTTGGGTCTGGTAGGTCCAGAATATCCTTGACTGTTAGAGTGTCGTCGATCACAAAGGAGTGGAGCCTCGGAAACTGATGTTGCATGCTAACCGTATTGTTGCCAAGTTGCCAACGGCCAAGCCAGAAGATCACCGTATCCCTCGACCGAACTAGTGGAACTACCAACTTGCAATACTTATCATACAGCTTGAAAACATCTCTCCACCAGAAAGAATCGCAGGTTTGCGTGACTTGGGGGGCGCAGAGGCATAATAAGTGTCCCAAATAAGAGATACCCATGGTACGTCCATCTTATTGAAGAATTTAAAAAGATGTTTGATGAGCAATGCATCATTTTGAACGCTCAAGTCCATAACTCCCAGACCACCAAAAGATTTTGGACGACATACCAAGTTCCAAGCCGCCAAAGATTGCCGGGGCATATTCGTGTTCCCTCTCCAGAAGCATTGCTGCATAATCCGCTCAATCTGCTTCAAGATACCCTGCGGGAGCGAAAGGGTGCACAAGAAATATATTGGCATAGAAGTAAGGACAGACTGTAAAAGTTGGAGCCGGCTTCCTTGATTCAAGAGACAAGAGGATGCAGATAATCGTCTCTCAATACGATCCACCAGAGGCAACAGATCATAAATTGTTGGCCGGGAAGTACCCATTGGTAGGCCCAGGTAAGTGAATGGCATGGAACCAACATCACATCCAAGCAAGGCAGCAACACGCGTGCCCTCGTCATCAGTCATATTGATGGGTATCAAAGAGGACTTACTGAAATTCACCCTTAGTCCGGTTGATTTGGCAAAGACTTCAAGCATTTCTTTGAATGCAATGAGCTGGCTATCCATAGCAGGAAGAACGATGAGTGCATCGTCAGCATACTGTACTATCGGATAGTCCATCGATGTAGTTGGGATTGGCAAGGTGAGAATATTCCTGGAGCACATCTCATTTACAAGCGATTGAAGTAAATCCACCGCGATCACAAAGAGTAAGGGAGATAGCGGATCACCTTGGCGAACACCTGATCGACACACAAAGTGGTTACCAGGCACTCCATTCAAAACAACCGAAGAGGAGCCTGTAGACAGAATGTTGTCAATCCAACTTGTCCAACGATAATCAAATCCCTTACATTTCAAAATCCTAAGAATCAGCTCATGCTCAATGGTGTCAAACGCCTTTGTGAAGTCAAGTTTAAGAAGAATGATAGGCCTCTTGGAAGCTCTGCATTGGTGAATGTATTCAAAACACCACGCTAGACAGTCCTGTATGGATCGACACCGTAGAAACCCATATTGGTTGCGGTGGATACATTTCAGGATCACACGTCGAAGACGATTTGCCAAAAGCTTGGTTAAGAACTTTAAACAAGTATTAGTCAAAGATATGGGCCTAAAATCGCCAACATATTCAGGGCTTAGCTTCTTCGGAATGAGGGTGATAAGAGATGTGTTGAGACACTCCAAATTACATTTTCCCTCATAGAATTCTTGCACAAGTTTCATAAAGTCCTCCTTCAAAATAGGCCAGCATTCTTTAAGAAAAGCCCAGTAAAGCCGTCTGGTCCGGGAGCACGATCAGTAGGCATATTCTTAATTACCGTATCCACCTCGGAATCTGTGAATGGTAAAGACAACTCCTCTAGCCCATCAATTCAGGTAATTAATGTGTCTAGATCAAAACCCATCTGAATGCCTTTTGATTGGCCCATTCGCTGATTAAAATCAGCCCAGAACATTCCCGCCAACTGTTGATGGTCCGTGACCACATCCCCCTCCACAGACTTGATCGAGGAGATAGTATTCCTACGGAATCTTTCCGCAGCCATGGCATGAAATTTTTTTGAATTTTCTTCTCCAACTTTTATGTTTCTGATCGTGCAACGCTGCTTCCAATAGATAAATTGCCAATGTAAGATATCCTCAAGATGCAATTTAACAATTCTACGAAAATTGAACTCCGACCAACTCAAAGGCCTAATTTCCTCTAGATCATCCAGGAAAATAATCACTTTATTACAATCGGCAATTAAAGCTTTGATGGTGGACAGGTTTAAATGCCATTTCTTGAGAGCATATCAGAGGTTCTTCAACTTAGCTGAAATTGTTAATGCAATCGATGATTTTACCACTGGCCTATTCCAAACTTCAGCAACACAGTCAGCAAACCCGGGCAAATCCACCCAATAATTTTCAAAGCGGAAAACCTTTGCCTTGGGGATACAAGTGGCAATCGAGACCACGCACGACACATGGTCGGATGCAGTGCGTGCAAGTGGGAAAACCATTGTGTTGGGGTGGTCTGATGTCCAAGTAACCGAAGTAAAAAAACCAATCTACCTATTCTAGAAGCGGTGAGGTTTGCATATTCGACCAAGTATATTGACGCCCCTTGATTGGCAACTCAACAAGTCCCAAATGACCAATTATCTCATTAAACAAGAAGATATCGTTAACATCACCTCCCGGAAGATTGCAGTTCTCCAACGATCTCATAAAGTTGAAATCACCCAAAAGCAGCCAGTTCTGACCGAACCAAATATCGAGATTATATAACCATTGAACAAATTCATCACGGGCAGGGCCTTGACACGGGCCATAAACAGAGACTAGAGACCAAGTTTCTGAGGTATGTTTGGATTTAAACTCCGCAATTATCCCATAGGATTTGGACTCGATTAAAGAACCTATGAAAAAGGATGAATTCCAAACGACCACCATCCCAGCCGACGCACCAGCCAAAGGTACGTAAACAAAATTATCAAAGCGCCTCGGGAAAAACTTCCTAATGAATCGCTGATCCATTTGCATGCATTTAGTTTCCTGAAGACAGACAATAGAACAACCACTTTCATCGATCTTCTGTCTAACTGCAAGCTGACGTGCTTCAGTATTGAGGCCACGAACATTCCAACATAGCACCTTCCACTCCTTAAATCTTGTCTGATTCATTACAAACCAAAAGTAAAAGCATAGTAAGTAGGCCACGCAATGACCTACACCGACCCACATAGCAGACAAGCATAACATAGTTCTCAACAAGAAAAGAAAGATAAATGGCGATTACGGTACGCCATAGACCAGAACCCTGCAGGAAGTAACTAATCATCAGAACCCCGGCTGCTGCTGGACTTGGCCGGATCAGCAACAAGCTTATCCGTAGAGATCTTCTCAGGTGCAATGCGGAGACGGGCGCCAATGCGTTGGAGATCTGCAATAGCAGTTGGTGGTGGCACAGAAGAACTGTTTTCAGACTGGGCGTTGTTGGCCTTGCGCTTCTTCAAAGTATGAGACTTCTTGGGAGAAACTTTGCGGTAGCCATCACGGAGAGCGCTCAGACGTGCACTGCGCCAAACCTCAGTATCAACAATAATTCTCGAGGCTTGAGACTTCCTTGCTCGCTTCAGAGGTACCTCAGGCACAGCAGAAAATTGAAAGGTTTCAGAAACTGGATCATCCAGATCATCAAAGCAGAGAGCTCGAGCAACTGGCCTTTTAACAGTAGCATTTGGCACATCCGGAGCAGAGCTGATCGAGGAGTCAGGTGCAGGCAGGAGCTTAAGAGCGGAAACTGGGCCACTGCAGAGAGGTTCACAGGAGTGCTTGTTGAGTATAGCACCTATGTCAGACTTGAAAACAAACTGGGGAATGTTTGAAGACCATATAAACGGCAACATCTTCTCAAAAGAATGCTTCCACTGCATCACAGTTGGCAAAACTGGTCCATAGATGGTGAGAACTTGCCCAATCATGAGAGGAGGTTGTTGTGGTCCCATTGGGGGCTGGAAGAGAGCCACCTCAGCAGCATTGTGAACATTGTTAACTGAATTATCTGAAGGTTGCAGAACAATGGACTCCTAGGACTGAATCTCCTGAACTTCCTGATGCTGCACATCTTCATGAACCACATCATTGTTTTGCTGCTCATTGACTGGCTGTGGCACATCATTCCAACCCAGCTCAGGGAATTCTGGCATAACCCAATTGTGGTTCTCAAAGTGTAAATTGCCAGGGAGGGGGTGCAGATTGCCATTGAAGGGCATGGGGTCTTCATCTACTTTTAGAACGTCTGCAAAATCCGCTGACAGGATGTACACAGGTGCAGACCAAGAGATCCTAGCACCACCAAAGTCTGCATACTCTCTATAAGTCACAGAGCGAGGAACCAAAGTTGGCGCCGGGAAAGACACATAAGCGAGCGAGCGGACAAGCATGGGATCATCTTGATGCCAATGATGAAATCTACCAAAGGTGCTAATTACGTCCGCAAGGTGCTGTGTGCGCCTATAATCCAGTGGAACACCGAGCAACATAACCCATCCACAGCGAAAACCCTACGTTGCTCTGTAATTTACTCCCTCGTCATGCGGGATCAACCTAACAAATCTATCATTGCCCAGATTGAAAGGTGGATGATCCACAAGAGCTGGACAAGCCAAGGCACTACGTAAACGAAAAAGCCCAACTCCTTGTATCCAAGGTTGGGCATCCAGAACCGCTCTTCCCAGATCATTGACAACAAAATTACTGACCATGTTTCGAAAGATGGCGATTTCTTCAGGTAGAGGAGCCGGCTGAATGATGGCGATGGCATAGTCCTCATGCTGCCGATATGGAGCCACCGCAGGCCCGAAGAAGGTACGGGGCAAGCGCAGCTCACCACCGTCGATGATGTCGAAGCCTTGCGGGACAAACTCCACGGGGTCCAACGCAAAGGTCGCCATTGCCGGTGCCGAAGAAGAGAAGCGCCGATCAGAAGTGGCGCAGTAGGGAGGCGATGCAGTGTGCGATGGATGAGGCGGAGGAGGCGATGTCGACGGCGAGGAGGGAGGTTGAGGCATTATGGGTGGTGGCTCTGCAGGTAGAGGTGGAATAGATGGGGTGGCAGGCTCGACGGGACTGGGCAGAGACCTAGCGGGACTAGCTATGGAGGGAATCGAGGCGTCCAGCGTAGAAAAACCTGTTGAGCGGCTGGAATCGCCCGATTTGATCCGTGGGATCCACTTGTAAGTTGGTGAAGGAGTAGAATCCGAACAGCCCTTTGCCCTGTGCCCCAACCGAAAGCATCTACGGCAACGGACCCTGCTAGTGCACGCTGTGGTTAAATGATCCATGGATAAGCAATTCTGACATTTCCACACATTAAAAACCATGTCATCAATGAATTCATTTAAATCAGCAGAGTCTCCAGATAAATCTGTTGGTTGTCAATCAATATTCGCCTCATTGCCAAAACCAGATGGAGATATATCAGATAAATCCATGTTTGATAGGGCCGGGGAAACAACCTGGGCCATGGGAATCACCGGGTCTGTTGATTGGGCCGGGGAAGCATCTTGGGCCAGAATCGGAGCTGGTTCAACCAGCTCATCCCCATGCACATGCAGATTGACATCGAGAGTGGTTTGCGCTGCCACAGAAAACCCTGCCGAAGAAATCTTACGAATGTTAACTGTTTCGAAAGTGATGGGTGGCTCGGCCACCGTCCGTCGGAGATCAGTCACCATCGGCGGAGGCAAAATTACTCGTTCACGAGGAAGAACAGTATACCCAGCATGAACAACATCATCAACCATACCAGGCGAGGCGGGATAACTATACCCCTTGCAAACATTGTATTGTTGAAACGTTGCAAACGAAATTTTCTTTTTAGATTTAGAACCCGAACGCAAAGCGGACTTGGATGGTGGTTTGTGCATCGCGATCAAACCAAGAGAAGCACGCCTCTTAGAGGGACTAATTAATATCCACTCAGCATCACATTCCTTCTTCCAAATTAGAAACTGACATATCCAATTAGGGCCACCAGTGCCCCAAAGATGGAAGAAACATTTGAATTGCGGGCACGCAAAAGATCTCAATTGAAGAACAAGAAGGCCAACACATTTGCATGAGACAATAAATGAGAATACCTTGTCTTTAATGAGTTGAACAGACAAATCAATTGCAGATCCTCCAATTGCAGATTCCAAAGCCGCCGCCACTGAATCATCATCAAGACGAAAAGTGTGCCTGCTAAAAGACACGACCATAATAAAATGGCCTGTGTCATCCACGGGATGAATGCATTTCCCACAAGATCGAAAAACGTCCTTCGCAAAAGCCATTCCTTTAGAAAAATCCAGATCTAGAGTTGATCCTCCATGATGACCCATGGGAGATGGGTATAGGGAGAGAGATGAGAGGACGCCGGAGATGATGCGTGGAGAAGGACCAAGATTTATTGGTTGGAGAGGGAGATCGCCGGAGAACCTAGGACGCCGGTGGGAGGAGAGGTGGGAGGAGCCATCCGTAGGCTACTTTTCTTTGGCCATGTTAACCGTTGGGGCATCAAACGACCTCCAAATTTCTACAACTGTAGTTGTACCCAGCTGCTCAAAATATAAACATATAGATGAGTGCATAACATGTCACCAGAGGTAAATAGCAATACACATAAATGAATGAGCAGGGGCATATTCTATAGCAAGATGAACCAACAGAGATATATCTTGTAGCCTACAACAATCAAGTTAGAAATCACATCCACTTTCTAATTAACCAGCACCTAAATATATACATGCACTACTTCAGGAAATTTATGACTAGGAGTTATATTAATAGCAGATTATGAACTAATGTAATTGTACTTGATCTAGTTGAATAAATACAGATTAAGGAGCTGTTCGGGAAACCACCAGCTCCGCCAAATCCAAGGATCTGCGGAGTACCTGTTTCCCGGCTCCACAAATCTAAACTGCTGCTCCGGCAGCGGAGGGACTCCGAACAGGCCCTAAGTTCCAGGTACAGCCAGCTCTAACTTATGCTACTAGCTATTGACAGAAAAACACGCAGAGAGAGAGGGGGGACATCCAGCGAAAGTATGTCTACAGCAGGCGACCCCGAGGGAAGATATGGCGCCTCGTGGATTGGTCAACCCTAGGATCTCACGCGCGCCTCCATTGCCGAGGCCGTCCATCTCGCCCGCGAGCTTGATGGTCCAGGCCCCCACGATGACCAAGTCATGATCCATGCGGAGCTCCACGTCCTGCACGGCTGATCCATGCTCCAGTGGAGGCTCGGGCTCCACCCTTGAATTCGGCGGCGCCTATAGAAAGATAGTGTAAGCTCTGCTAACAAGAAAAGAAACTTAGGAAAGTCAAACTGGTACAAATCAAATTCTGAAGAGAGATTACATTATATCTAGCATAGCAAATGAGGATGGCCAAAGTTGAATTAAGTTTTTTTAGGAACTATGGATAGTGGGGGAAAGCCCCCCACTGACTTTAAATTAGCAAGATTGTAGAGTGAAAGCTGAATAAGTTAGGTGGCTCGAATGGTCGGCATCCCTCGGATCTCATAGCTACCGGACATCACGGATGAACTACAGCAAACTAGTTATAGCCACAGGCCACATGTACAAAGAATATACTAAAATGGCTTGAATCTAAAACTAATCGACCATTCATCTTCGGTACTGCAATTTTTTATTATGCAGTACAAAGATTATTATGCAGCGTCTAAAATTGGCCACAGCCTTAAAGGTTATTATGCAGCATCTAAAATTAGCCAACTCTACAAAACAGTGGAGGAAGCATAGGTTCGCATAGGTCTGAACCCAAACAAATTTACATCATCTAATACACTATATTCCTCCCATAAAAAAACACTAATATTCCAGTAGAGAGTTAAATCAGTTGATCATGAACTAGCTTCCAACAACATAATATAGGTGAACCCACTAAACTGATGCAAACTTTATGGAAAGTTCCCAGAATTCTGAAGTTGCAACATTTCAAACAGAAGTCAAACTGAAACAACTCTTCTGCATTTGATTAGTTTCCGTGTTCTATCAAAGCACATAATTTCCAGGTTCAGTGATTAGTTTACATAGCTGATCAGATGATTAATGGAGCTGGTTACTAAAGTATGTGTGTGAACAGATCTAGTTGATAGTACCTCAGCATCTTAATTAATGAGTTAACTGTTCCCTAAAGTATAGCACAAAACAACATCAAAACTATTGGCATGCAGATGCTTTTGACCTAAACTCAACCAATGATTCAGGCCCAAAAGATTCTACACAGTGAGAGTATAATTTTTGGAGAAATATATATGAACTCCAACTCTCGCCCGTTATAAAAGGTCTAGACCTGATGCATGGTTTGGTTTGGACCCAATTCAGATATTTTGGAGCCATGCATGCAAGTGCAAAAACGAACAGTGCACCCTTTCATTTAATTTACTTTAAACTGAGACTACTTAAAAGGAGTACTCCTCTCTTGAGAAGTTGATGTAAATAAAATCCATGAGTATGTGAGAACATGGCCATCTTTATTTCTTTCTGTAAGCTTTATCTTCAGTGCCCTGTAATCACCAAAAGGCAATATCAGAAATTATCTGGTGGACTAACAATATCAGAAAGCTTGGCAGCGACTACACATACCTGCAGTGTTCGATCTTCCAGGCCTTCTTGTTGTCGCCGATACTGCACGAACATTAAGTAACAAACTGATCAACCTATAGAAAGTATAAATTTGACCTTGTAAATGAAATGTTCTGACATCAAATAGCTCCATTCTACAACTACACAGACCCTGGACTAACAGTCTTAAACACAAAACTATCCAGATTAAACAAAACCAGCGCCAGTCTACACTGTTATGGTCTCGAGCTCATTGATAAATTACTATCCACACATGAGCCAAAGACATGCACATCTCGGATAAGAGGAAACTAAAGTTCAACGACAAAGAGGATCTAGAGCTGTTCCCTGGCAGGCCCGACTCCAATCCCTTGTGCCTCGCGATCTGCAAAGGTTCCCCAGCAAACTAATTTCATCTCAAAGGGTAGTTTTGCAGCAGCAACAAGCATTAAAACAAGCTACTCTTGTTACTATAGTGCATCGTAACTGAAGAAGCTAATGCACAGCATGCCAATTGCCAAGGAGATGCATCAGTTAGTTAATTAGCTGCAATTTTTAGTCAGAGTTTGAAATCCCCTGAAACTTGCAATCGATAAGCCAAAGCCACCTATGCACATGCTAGAGAAACACACAGGTTCGTCGCCGTGATCGCTCAATAAGGCAACCCCATCCTTGTTCTGGACATGCGAGATTGATGCACTATGATTAAAATCCCACACTGGATTCTCTCATCCCAGCAGGTTAATGCGCGCGGACAGGGTAGCAAGCATCGTAGAACGACTAATCAGTCGATGGACTAAGAGCAAACTGGAAGCAGGAAGCACGAGCGACACCGCCACTGGTCGGTCGGGCACGGCGAGCAGGAGAGGAGGGGGCGAGGGAGTGACCTGAGATGAAGTAGGCGAAGGGGGGCGCAGGACCAGAGGTGGAAGGCGAGGAGAAGCAGCACCCAGGCCACGGCGGAGACGACCAGGAGCCGCAGCCGCGCCGGCCCCTGCGCCATGTCCCCGACGCTAGCCCCGCCGCCTCCTTTGCCTCACCTCACCATTCCCCTCCTCCTTCCCAACCACGGGGCCCGCAGCGCCGGCAGGATGGTCGGGGGCCGCGGCCACAGCGCCATCAGCACCATCCCGCGCGGCCTCTTGTCCGGGACCCAGCCGAGGCCAGCGGGTGGCTCAGGCCTATGCCGTGGGGTTGGGGGAAGCCAGGGCGCCGCCGCCCCCCAGTTCGAGTTGCTGATGGAGGGGCCACGCCAGTGCAGGATCCAGCGCCCGCTCGCCTCGACGTTGCCGTATGTGGCAGACCGGCGGTGAGGGGAGAGGTGGGTGGCGGAGAGGGAGGTGGTGGCAAGGGGAGAGGTGTGGAAGAGAACGAGGCGGCTGCAAGGGGGATCTAGATCGGGAGCGGAGTGGCGGCGGGGGAAGGGAGGAAGTGCGGCGTCGCCATCGATTCGATCAGAGTGGCGGCGGCGGAAGGGAGGGAGTGGGAGTTAGGGTTTGGGAGGAATGAAGGAGCGGAGGGAGGAGGTCACCATGGTGTGGGATCGATGGATGGATGGATGTGGATGGATGGATGGATGGATGGATGTGTGCCATGTCATCGATCCGTGGCACACACCTTTCAACCAATGAGAATTTAAGTTTATTTTCGGAGTGGCATAATCCGGTTTTTTGTGAAGAACCTAACAAATAGTTGTTGCAAAATTGACCAAATAAATTTTATAAAATACTAGGCCATATCTAATGCATAATTGACCAAATGGTTGGGTGTCAAAAGTTTTGACCCACCTCTGGTGAAAAAGATAAATTTCTGCCTATTCAGTTGGAAGCGCGTCAAATTTGAACTGCAGCTACCTCGTAGTTTGCTCTTTATTTTTTCCAAAAATCATTTCTAGGTACATAAGTATCTATTTAATGAGAGAAACACCAAAAAAAATTCAAGATTCAACCACTAGCTAGGAACGGTCATTCCCGCCATTTTGACCGAATTTGAAACAGGCATAAAAAATTCAAAAAAAATCAAAAAATTGCGAAACCTTCGCATTGTGTTATTATATGTGGCCAAGTTCCCAGGAAAAATAACAAACTTGTAATACAGCAATTATTTAAAAAAAAGTGTTCTCAGAAACGAGCTATCACGTAAGGAGATCAATGGCTTTCAAGCCAAATAATCAATCTTATGGCCACATTCATGGCATAGTTTGTTCAAATGATCTCATATTGTGCACAAGGGTGCATATTGGAATGGCAAACAATGTTGTCTAAGGAAGTTTTCATTTTCTTTGGACGAAAAAACCATTTTCCATTTTTCGTGTGCCCAAAAGGAGGTTTTTTTGTGAAGGACCTCCCAAATATTTGTTGCAAAATTGGACCAAATCATTTTTCTAAAATATTAGGCCATATTTAATGCACAATTGACCAAATGGTTGGGTGTAAAAAGTTTTGATCCACCTCTCGTGAAAAAGACAAATTTCCGCCAATTCAGTTGGAAGCGGGTCAAATTTGAATTGCAGCTGCCTTGTAGTTTGCTCTTTATTTTTTCCAAAAATCATTTCTAGGTACATAAGTATCTATTTAATCAAAGAAACACCAAAAAAATTCCAAGATTCAACCACTAGCTAGGAACGGTCATTCCCGCCATTTTGATCGCATTTTGAAACGGGTATAAAAAATTCAAAAAAAATCAAAAAAAAATCGGAAACCTTAGAATTGTGTCATTATATGTGGCCAAGTTCCCAGGAAAAATAACAAACTTGTAATACGGCAATTATTTTAAAAAGTGTTCTCAGAAACGAGCTATCACGTGTGGAGATCAATGGCTTTCAAGCCAAATGATCAATCTTATGGCCACATTCATGGCATAGTTTGTTAAAATGATCTCATAATGTGCACACGGGTGCATATTGGAATGGGAAATAATGTTGCCTAAGGAAGTTTTCATTATCTTTGGACAAAAAAACCATTTTCCATTTTTGGAGTGCCTAAAAGGAGGTATTTTTGTGAAGGACCTCCCAAATATTTTTTGCAAAATTGTACCAAATTAATTTTCTAAAATACTAGGACATATTTAATGCTCAATTGACAAAATGGTTCGGTGTAAAAAGTTTTGATCCACCTCTCGTGAAAAAGACAAATTTCCGCCGATTCAGTTGGAAGCGGGTCAAATTTGAACTGTAGCTGCCTCATAGTTTGCTATTTATTTTTTCCAAAAATCATTTCTAGGTACATAAGTATCTATTTAATCAGAGAAGCACCAAAAAAATTTCAAGATTCAACCACTAGCTAGGAACGGTCATTCCCGCCGTTTTGACCGCATTTTGAAACGGGCATAAAAATTCAAAAAAAATCAAAAAATTGGGAAATCTTCACATTGTGTCATTATATGTGGCCAAGTTCCTAGGAAAAATAACAAACTTGTAATACGGAAATTATTTTTAAAAAGTGTTCACAGAAACGAGCTATCGCGTGTGGAGATCAATGGCTTTCAAGCCGAATGATCAATTTTATGGCCACATTCATGGCATAGTTTGTTCAAATGATCTCATATTGTGCACAAGGGTGCATATTGGAATGGCAAACAATGTTACCTAAGGAAGTTTTCATTTTCTTTGGACGAAAAAACCATTTTCCATTTTTCGAGTGCCCAAAAGGAGGTTTTTTTGTGAATGGCCTCCCAAATAATTGTCGCAAAATTGGACCAAATCAATTTTATAAAATATTAGAGCATATTTAATGCACAATTGACAAAATGGTTGGGTGTAAAAAGTTTTGATCCACCTCTCATGAAAAATACAAATTTCCGCTGATTCAGTTGGAAGCAGGTCAAATTTGAACTGTAGCTGCCTCATAGTTTGCTATTTATTTTTTCCAAAAATCATTTCTAGGTACATAAGTACCTATTTAATCATAAATACATGGTTTGGTGGCGATACCTCGAGGTTTGGGCGGTGGCCGAGGGCCCCAACTCTAGAGCGCGTAAACTCGCATGCCCGCCGCATGGTCACCGCGTGACCGTGGCGGTGCCATGTGTTCTGGGCGGCCTAGGCATGTCTAGTGGGTTGGGCAGTCCCCACGTAGGTGCTAGGAAGAAAATTACAACATAATATTCTCACGAGGAGACCGATCGACGCTCAAACATGAATTAGCAGCCATGTGTTTGATTAGCGGTACGGAAAATGTACATGGCTAATGGGCGTGAGTTTTGGCTGAGGATGATCAGTTACTAAGAAGACCGTCTTCACAAATTTTCAGCTGAAAAGGAGGAGCCTAGGTGATACTTGCTTTGAAAACTACCACACTGGACATAAATACGAATGTTGAAGCTCGGCTCAAAATAATGAATGGATTGAGCTAGCATTTGGCGGAGTATGGTTATTTGGGCATAGGAAAGCACTGTAGAAAATGGATACTATTTGGACATGCCAAAGTGGTACTTCCTTCACAAAGTGCTGCTCTGAACAGAATAGAAAATGAATATTGTTGAATTATTTTGGAACTAGGCAAGGATGGTTTTTGACAAATTTGATGAAGATATGATCCAAAAAATTTATGAGAATTTTTTGGGAATTTTTGGAATAACAAAAATATAGGTTGCTTCACAACCTAGGGAAAAAATTGACACATGGACATGCCACATAGGCAAAACTGATGAGATGGCGCCTAGTCATCGCAACCCACCACAATTTACAAGGCTATAACCATCTATATTGGTTGTTAACAACTAGAAATAAGGTAGCGGACTAGCGCTGTTTGCTTTATGACCATTTCGTGTAAGGAAATTACGACCTTTCTGACCAAAATGGTCGCAATGGTTTAGGGTTTGGAGCCCCCGGACAGCTTTTAACCAATTGGTATCAAATGGTCATAGATCTATGACCAATTCTTCCAGGGTCACTGACAGAAGGTCACTAGTTGACATATTTCTTGTAGTGTCTATAGGGAAAAATGGGAAAATTTGTTGTATTATAACCATCATGGAGGTAGGATGTATGGGACAAAGCAAAGTAATTGCCATGAATAACATTACATACACATAACTCCTGGACAAACACCTGCAACTGGCATTTTCCTTCATCTTCAGTATAATATTTCCAAGATGGGAAGATACGCACATACGATTTAACAACATCAAATGCGATAGATGCTAAACTACGACTAGCTGGTTGTGCTTCCTCCACAGGAATAGGCGTACTAAACTGGTGGAGTCGGGGTTCGCCGTGGTAGTACTGGCCCTTTGGGCACTGGAGCTACCTTACTAACTGCTCTTGTTTGGGAGCTCTGTGATGGAGATGGTGTTGTTTCAACAGGAACTGGGTTACTATCTACTAGGGTTGGGGTTAGATTGGGTGAAGCTAGTTCTCTATACATCGTAGTAGGGGTACAATCTGCGAGAGTTTGGGTTATGTGTGGTAGGGCTGGTTCTCGTGCATGTACAACCGGGGTGCTATCTTCACCAAGAGGTAGCACTATTTTAGCTGGTTCTCTGTCCACACAGTAGGGTTAAAATCTGCGAGAGTTTGGGTTATGTGTGGTAGGGCTGGTTCTCATGCATGTACAACTGTGGTACTATCTCCACCAAGAGGTAGCACTGTTTTATTTGAAGACTGTGTTTTTAGTCCGCTAGATGCTGGCATCACCCGCTCTAATTCAAATGGCTGATAAACAGGAAACATAGTTGAATGTATAGACATTGTATGAGAGACATATGCAATAGATAGTGTGGAAAAAAGAGGGCATGAAGTAGTTGACATGTATATTGTTTAACTAAAACGGATAGCATGACATAATTTCACATATATGATGTCTATCTAAACTAGATAGCATAGCATAACATAATTCAAAGATATGATGAATAACTAAACAGGATCGCATGAGATAATTCACCTACATGTAATCTAAATAATCATAGTCACATAATTTAATTCACATATGTGATTTATATGCTAAACAGAGGGCATTAGATATGATGTCTGAACTAAGAACATGGTGTTGAATATTGTGTATATGATGTCTAAACTATGCAATGCAAGACACCATATGCATGATATGTGCAGTATAACCATGCCAAGTTAGAGCATACACCTCGGTGGGGGAATAGGACTGGTCATCTGTCTCTGAATCCATCTCCGAGGAGCAATCGGGGCTCAATAACAGATCTGCTTTGACAGGTAGCACTGTCTGCTCTGAAGGCCTTGTTTTCACTCCGGATTTTTCAATCTGCCACCCAAATGGCTTACTCACAGGAAGAGTAGTTTAATGTACAAACATTGTCGACAAATGGAAATGTAATGAAGAAAAGGATGGGTAAGATATCATTCAAATATATGTTGCATGGTTAAACAGGATGGCATTGCACATTTCACGTATATTATGGCTGGCTAAAAGACAAGAGACTGCATAATTCCCATATATGATATAGAAACTAAAGAAGTGCATTACAGAACATGTCTACACTAAGCAGATGACATATATGATGTCAAAAGTAGGCACTGCAAGGCAACATATGCATGATATAATTAACATCATCATGCCAAGGTAGAGCAAACACCTTGGGGGGTAAATAGGAGTGGTCAGCGGCGTCTGAATCTGCCTTAGAACAGATATCTTCCTATGGATTACAATCTGGAGAGGGGTGGGGGAGGGTTTGCCATTGAACCCACCATGGAGCGATGTCTTCATGACATTGTATTGCCGCGCAAAACTCTTCTCTTTTTCTCTACATGTTCAGCATGACTGTGTACAATATCTGACATGCATACCAAAAAAAATGGTGAGATTATGTAAGGAGAGCATGCAGAAATTTGGAGTGATGGTAACAACCAGTGGATGGATCCAAAAATAATGATAGCAGACTGATGATTGCTTTCATTTAATAAAAAGACAGATGATGATTGCTTTACTATTTGTTTCCCACACAAGATGAACAACATAGGCATACCCTAGGTGAACTAGATATTAGACAGAGATACTATTCATTGCTTCCTCGATATGTGCCCCACAACTAATTTAGAACTCAAGTTTGAACATTAATTTGGACCTGACTTGGAGTCCAAGAGGTGAACAGGCTGATAAAGTAGCAGGTAATTTTAAGCAATGCATAACATAAGCAGAAACAAAGAGTGCGACCTCTCTTGTGGACTCGTGTACTCCTCAGGTTCATCTGCTGAGTCGATGATGGTGATGCCGTTGCGGTGGGTGCCAACGGAAGGGAAGGGGATCTGAGGCGGCGAAAGACGGTCAGGAGTCGTGATGTATGGTTTGGTGGATGTTTCTGTCGATGGAGCAGCTCAGTTGAGGTGGACGACGTCGCGGCAGGAGCAGTACAAACCAAACAAAGTTCCCTTCGACACCTACCTGTAACTGAAGTAATTCTGTAAGGGCTCATTTGGCTTGCATGATTCTAAAAGCGCAGGGATAGGAAAAACACCGGAATAGGATAGGAATGCACATGGTAAACAGAGCATTTGTAAACACATGATTTCTGTCAACTTGAGTGTTTGGTTTACAGGAATTGGAAGAGTAGAGGAATGCAAAGAAACATGGCCAAAATAAAGTGAAACCATATGAAAGCATGTACAGTTAGAATGTTATTCTGCCACTAATGCACTTGGTCTTGTTTTCATGCATAGGATTTTGAAAAGTAGGTCCAAGTGGATGTTTTGCTTCATTCCTTTCAGCAAAATGCATGAATAATTGAATAGTAGAGTGCCATTGGAAAATTTCCTATTGCTATGTTTTTCCGTCGAACCAAAATAGCCCAAATGGATCGACATAAATGTATAGTAATAAGTGATGCAACAAGTGTACAACCTCTTTGCCGTAGCCGTGTCGACCTCAGCATCATTGTGTTGGTCGCTGAAGCAGTTGAGGTAAAGGTGGCTGTCGGAGGTGTGGAGGAAGATCTGAGGAATCTGTAAATGGCGTCCAGGGCACTGCTCTGTTGTGATGGATCGTTCTGTCGTTGGAGCAGCCCCGGTGAGCCATAAGACGTCAAGGACGAAGTAGCACAAGATAGACATCGTCAATCTCAAGTGGGATTCTAATAGCATCTCCAATAGATGATGTAAAATAGATGTAAAATTTACATCACCAAAAACCACCTGACTACAACCGATGAGGTAAAAACTGTTGACTCTGAACTTAACTGTCGAAACTGAAATTTACTATGGAATCTGAATGTTCGAAACTGAACGCAATGGTAGCAGAGAGGCACTTGACATGTAGTTTTGGGAGGGCATGTAGTTCATCTTCAACTTGCACCCCCCTGAGCCGCCAGCCACCACCGGCTGAACCGCCGTCCCCAGCGCCGCCTCGCCGCCCCGAAACAACTCCCCACCGTCGACCCGTCGCCGCCCCGGCCAGCCCTATAGGCCCCCGCCCCCACCCTGAACCCTAAGATAGATAGTGGGGTACCTCTCCGGCGAGCCCCCGTCCCCGCTACGGGTGGTTCTTCCTTAACTTTGGCGAGCCCCCCACCCCCTGAAAATCGACTGAGCCAAAAGTCGATTCAGTCGACTGAAGAGTAGCTAAATCGGAGCAGAGCAGCTGCACGAGCGAGGGGGAGAGCAGCAGCAGTAGCGCAAGCGAGCAAGAGCCGGAGCAGCAGCAGCAGACCTTGCTGGTATGGACACCGCCGCCGAAGAGGCCTCGCACTGGGGGAGAGCCGCCATGGAGATGTCGCCCGCGGTGCCGGCTTCAAGGTAGCCACTCCATGGGGGTGCGGGATGGAGCACCGTCGGCGCTGGGAGGTCAAGCTAAGGAGAAGGTGCGATGTGATGAGTGTACAACCTCTTTGGTGGTGCCGAGTAGGCCTCGGGTTCGTCCGAGGAGTCGGTGAGGATGATGCGATTCCGGTGGAGCAGGTTAAGGCGGCGCTGTGCGGATGGAGCAGCCGCGATAGATGAGGCGATCGTCAGAGCAGCTCCTTAGAGGTGGAGGATGGGGCGGCTGAACCGGTGGGACGACGAGATGGACGACGGATCCTCATCCGGGGAGGTGGACGAGGGACGTCGAGCTGTTGCAGTGCACGACATCATCGGGGAAGAGGCTCCGACTGGGCAGCGGTGAGGTGGCGGACGAAGGAGGGTGGGGTTTCGCGGCTGCAGAGGAGAGGTTATGGCGGCCTGGGATTTCGAATGGCAAAAAGGAGGCGATGGGAGGGGGTGAACCATGACATCGGGACGCGCTTGTCCAAATGTAGGGTGTGTTACAAAAGTACCCCCCACCGATTTGAACTAGCAGCCCTTTCGGCTCAGGGTTAGAAGGGGGATTTCGCATGTCGGGATTTAGCAGCTGGAGGGAGTTTTCGCGCGCGTTGTAATTTCGGGATAGCAAGGCGCGGGTTGTGAAGGCGCCAGTTTTGGGAGCACGATATCTGAATTTTCGGGATATAACAAGGCGCTGGTTGAATTTTAGGGGCAAGCCTAATGTGTAATATTGTACTTGTACGTACCAAATCAATTCGCACTTCCCTCAACCAAAAAGAAAACGAAAAAAATAAAAATATTCACACCACACAAAGAGAGAGTCTTGCCCCGTTTTACTATAAAAATGCTATTCAAAGCTACTCCCACCTTCCATCTATATATGGCCAAATGCGTTTTTCAACGCTAACTTTGACCAAATATTAGAGCAATAATATATGACATGCAACTTACACAAAGCACACCGTCAAATTTGTCTGTGAAAGGTTCTTTCAATGATACAATTTTCACATTGTGCTTGTCATGTACTATTAATCTTGTCCATAGTCAAAGGCGGTCTTAAAAAATGCATTATGCCGTATATAGATGGAAGGTGGGAGTATGAATCCATGTTATGTCCAATTAAATTTTTTCGCTTGTTGTATAATGCATGTAACCTACTCATACCAACATTTTAGTGCATTCCAAATGTCTATAGTACCGCTGCAATTCGAACTGAATTTGAATTCGTTTCTCTATTTCAATAAGAATCTACAATCATGATTGTTTCCAACTTCAACCATCATTCGTGTATTACCTTAATAACACACCACATGATTACTATAGAGATAGATATGAACTATGTGTGAACTCGAATTCTATTTTTTGAATACGCTTGATGTTGATTCCAAATAATAGTACATTTGATGTACTAACTATATATTCATAATCTAAACCATGTTCCATACGTGTACACCATGTTTATCACACATAGTATAGTGCCCCGTCCCCTACATTATGACAAGTATTTAGACCTGAGCTGCAAAAGCCACACATTAGCCCCAATTATGATCAATGTTCTATATATTATACGTAGTACTAGCAAGATGCCCATGCGTTCCACAAAACATCAACATGATCAAGGAGAGGGGTGTGGGTATCTTTTTTCAAAATTGCCATAGTTTCCTTCCTATCCGTCAGATATAAATCGGACGGCCTATATTGCAGGATGGCAGGCACACCATCATCAACAACTCCGTTTTTTATAAGAGTAGAGCTAAAATATATTATATGTAGTATAACATGTTCATAACCACACCATGTGTATCACCGTTATATATATTCACACATGCGTCGGTTTAAAACACTATGATAAATTCTTCAAATATCCGAATTTGCTTTTTATAATGAAGTATGATCTCTATTCTTCTTTTACACCCACATAATCCTATTATCTTTGTAGCTAGCTAGCGCTAACTTTCTCTCGTGCATGCACACGCCCGCATCCCTCTCACCCTCCCTCAGCATTCTCTAGCTCCATCGCGCAAATTCATCTTTTCACTTTAGGTTGTTCACCCACGGTGTGTGTAGGCCCCCCCCAGCTCCCTCTTTATGCACACATCATCGATATGCCTCTCTAGCCAGGTGTGCCTAGCACAAACACAAGCTTTCCCTCTTCTCTTATCACCGTCCATGCCTCACTCCCACCACTCTTTTCATCGATCTCGTACTCGCACACTTCTTCCCCCTCGATATAGTATGACTCTCGCACCACCTCCTAGATGCATCGCTCTCTCTATCCTTCTCCCCATGCCTCATTTGCTTCTAACACACACATGCATGTATACCGATCGATCTCCCAACATATACCTAGGTCGACTTTAACTATTCCTCCCCCCATCGATTGACATACCTCACAAGTTATGTCTCTCCTTTCTCTAACAAGGGACGATTGATCTTCCTACGTAGTTATGTCTTCTTAACACAGCCATATCGTCCCCCCTCATCATTAGTGCATGCCTCTTGACCCGTCTCTCACACGCACGTGCACAGACAGGCAACCATCCCCTCTCTTATTGATATTGCAGGCGTGCCCTCAGGTTGTCTAGCAAGCCTATCCCACCATTTGTTAGAAGCAACTCCACTACCACCCCCACCAACACTCAAGCTCTGTCTCTCTCCCAACCTTATTCCTATCTTACACATATGCATGGATGCCGATCGATCTCCCTTAATACATGAGGTAGAACGATCTCCCTTAATACATGAGGTAGGCCTCTCTCCTCCTCCACACATATACCAGCCATTGTACCTCTATAGTTAATTAGGCCTCCCTCCCCCCCACCACACACCGATAGTCGAGCGCTATAGGTAGGTATCCATGCCACAGAGACAAACTACACATGTCCCCTCTCTCGTTCTAGTAGGCCAGCCACTCTATATCTTTGACGTGGGCACACACAAATTCGATGGCACTCTTTATCGACCGCACGCGCATACACACACACACATCATCCCTCTCTTCGATTCTATGGACACCTCAAGTCGATGATACCTCCACTCTCTTCTCGTGGATCGCCCCCTCTATATATATGATATATCCAAGACTCTATTTCACACACATTGCATATGACATTTTTTGATTGACCCCCCCCCCAAAAAAAAACTCTCACGAACCCACAGACTATATCTCTCTATGTTTGTATCTCTCTCACACAACCCCACGTATGTGGAGTACGTATACAAGAAGTGAATAGGTGCTCGTGCACGTACTCATGCTTCGTGCCCAGCCACACCCGCGCGGGTACATGGTGGAGCTCATTTCTGTACGAAATGGCAGCCCACGAGCTAATTTGAACGTGTGTAGCGGCTGTTTACCTACGGAGGTCATGTACCACGCGTGCACGAAACAAAGTTTGACTTGATGCGTTGGTGCGTTATTTTTAAATAAAGTTATATCGCTCAATGGCATGTACACAGAATATAAAACGATTTTTATGGAGAAAAAGGTAGTCCGCGCCACTATATACAATGGAGCCTCCCTGCTTGGTTTGTCTCTCTTCAAAGTATCTCACAGAAGGCTGTGGTGGCCTCTCTCTCTCTCTCCATTGGTCACTGATCCGGTTGCATCCCGTTCACCGACGGAAAGGGAGGACGTGCATTGTTTCTCCGTTCGACAGCACCGAGGCAGCATGTCCCGATCTGCGGTACACACCGTTAACTCTGACTAAGCTCTGGTGCGGTAGGGCCTACGCCACCTGCTCGCTGCCGCAGTATGGGCAGATTCCGCCCGCCGCCGCTCACCTAGTTACATCCCGACGACCTCTAGGTATCCCCTCTGTCCTTGCTCCACTGCCCGTCTTCCCACGTCGCTGCATGTGGATCTTCCATAGTTCTTTGCACAAAACGTTGCTCGTCCAGCATACTTTCCATATTGCAATCTCGTCCTCATACCGTTTTAGACAAACACAACCGTGTTGTTATCTTCCCTTAGGACAAGGAATATGCTTCTTTTTTGTCGTCGCAACTGTCATCAACAATATTTATCTTTTTACAAATTTCAAATGGGCATATTTTAGAGTGTAGATTCACTCATTTTGCTTCATATGTGTACTCCCTCCGTTCCTAAATATTTTTCTCTCTAGAGATTTCAACAAGTATGAGTGAATCTACACTCTAAAATATGTATATATACATCCATATGTAGTAGTCCATTTGAATATCTAAAAGGACAAATATTTGAGTAGTCACTCGTTGAAATCTCGAGAAAGACAAATACTCCGGAGTATATTTAAGAACCGAGGGGGTCGTTCACAGCCGCATGGGAGACTCAGACCGGTCGTTGCGCCGCATTAATAGTGAGTAATGAGCAGCCAAATCATAAGCCCCACCTTTCCCACTGTAAGTTGCTCAGAAGAAGCAACCATCAATGCGCTCTTCTTTGAATCCGCTTACTACTCCATCCATCACTGTTTATAGAGCGCGCTTCAGAAAAAGAGAAAATCTCTGGGACCAAGGCGACTAGCGATCGGCCTGAAAAATAGCATTGGTAGTTATAGCACGACGTCTATTACTAGAGGAAATAATGCGTACACACATGCATGGAGTGCTTCCACCCCGGGTACGCACATGCATGCACTTACTCCACTTCGTAGTACTACATCGAGAGAAAATTGCGGTTACCACGCCCTAATTAATTGAGCATTAAACCAAACGTGTCTAAAGTCTCTCTAGTGGTGGAAATGCATTGAGAGAAATGCATCATAATGAATCGCGCCCTGTAAACTTTGACGGAGGGAGGAGTAGTATGAAGGTGCAAAACCAAGTACGCGTATGGCCAGTCGGTCAACGCACCTCCTCTTGGCATATCACTGACATGTGGGACCGGAGTGTGAGCAAACCGATCTCAATTGATGGCAAAATGGCCAACCGTCGTTCCTTGAGAGATATGAGTAGCGAGAACAGACAGATGGGCTCGCACGGAGGCCAAGATATATTCGAGCATGGTTGATCGATATCATCATTACATGTTGGGCTGCCGTTTTCCGCCCTTCTCCGGAATAAATGTGTACTTTATCAGAGATTAAAAAAAATAAGAGTACAGAGGCTCCACCATGCGGTTCGTAGTAGTACTACTCGTACTACTAAATCTTGCGCTTGGCTCTTCGCGTCTTCGTGAAGTCGAACAATGATGGTACTCCGCATGTTCGGTACTACAGTGTTTGCCTCTGGCAATCTGACACCGAATGAACTAATGCATGTCCACTGCCTGGGCGAGGGTACTTCGCATTAGTTAAAAGGCGTAAGCGAGCTTCGTCTTATCCTGCAAGCTTCTCCTCGTTCTGCGAGTTGGCTGGAACACCAACAAGTAGTGCTAGTCCATACTCCCTCCTTTCCGGTTAATCTGGCTTAATCTTTTTTGCGGGTAAATAAGAGAGCTTTATTCATATATAAGCATTCTTAGGACGATCAGCCAAGACACTGGTCACTAGGAAGCGAGGTACCCCGCAAAAAAAAGTAGGAAGCGAGGTGTTTCATCAAGCCAGCTCTCGGCCACATTCAAAGTGCAGCAAGCAAGGTTCGCACAAAGATGCGCTGCAAGGTTTGTTGACCTATTTACATGCTGAATAACAAAAAAAGAGGAAATATTACCGAGCGCTCCTATTTGTAACAGGATATGAACCAGAATTAAGCGAGAATTGTGGCGAGTGTTCCATGCAATCAACTTCCATTATCACATGCGAGAACCCTCAAAGAGAACCAAATGTGTTGAAGATTGCTTCATCATATTTTAAAAATATAATAAGAGTGCAGACGCTCCTCCATCCGGTTCCTAGTACTAGTATAGTACATACCTCTATAGACTATAGTAGTAGTACTAGTACTAGTAAACCTTGCGCTTGGTTGTTCGCCTCTTCGGGAAGTGCAACAATAATAGTACTGGTACAGTGTATGCTTCTGGCAATCTGACATCGAATTAACTGTTGCACGTCCACCGCCTGAGCGAAGGAGAGCTTGCATTAGTCAAAAGTTTCTCCTTGTCCTGCGAGCCACCGCGCGCAAGCTTCTCCCGTCCTGCAAGCTTCTTCTCGTTCGGCAAGTTGACGGGACACAACAAAGTAATGCTAGTCCATACTGCCTCCTCTCAAGTTAATATGGCTGAATTTCAAACGAGATAAATACACTGTCTCTCACTGTATATTTTTAAAAATACGGTCAGTGGACTTCATAATACGCTCATTGCGCTCAATATATACATTTTCCGGTGTTTATACAGTCACTAGCTCACCCTGGCTGAGTATGTGTGTGCATGCACGTGTAGGTTGAGCACTTAAACGTGACCATGTGTGTTCTGTCATGTGCTCGGACATGTATGCATTAGGGCGTCGCGCGCGTTTTTGTGTCCATGTGTACGTGTGACTGTTGCATACACGTACGGGGAGTACGTGTAGGGGCCACTAAAGGAGCAGTCAAATCACACAGTAAGTTAGTCGGAAGAAGCAACCATCATTTCACTCTTTAATGACATGTACGCAATATAAAATGGTTGATATGGAGAGAAAAAGAAAACCACTATCTATACACTAGCAGGAGCGTAAGCTACAAGCCTGCTTACTTGGATTGCTCTCTTCACAAGCATAGAACGACGGTGGCCACACCGCTGGTCACATATCCGGCTTGATCCCGCAGCTGGGGGAAGGGAACAATGTTCTGCGTAGACGCGGTCGACATCGGCGAGGGAGAAAATCCACGGTCAGTGCATCCCAATCGGGGGACACCGCGGTATGGGACGATGCCGCGTCCCAACCGCCCTTCTAGCTACAGCCCGATGTCCGTTTCGAAAATATTAGTGCATGTCAACAAAAATTATACTAGTATCATTGTTCCGTTTTGGAAAAAGCATATAAGTTGTTACTTCTTACCCAAAGGATCTTTATATCCAACAGACACAAAATATCCATTCGACTGTTCGATATTACTTTCACTGCTGATCTGATGTCGAGGTAATTGCTGCATCACCACCAAAACCCACCATCTCTTAAGCTAAAGTAGACCGAGCTAACCCCTATATTAGCATATTACTAAGATAAACAGAAGGCACTGTAGAATCATTTAGGACGTGAGCTTGTCAACTGAATGTGGAGGGACACCAGCTTAGCCCCGGCCAGCAGCTTGGGCGGAACTATGAAGAAGGTCAGCTCCTGCACGGCGATGTCGCCGGGATCCCTGCTGCTTGTCACCTCCATTTCCACCTTGACGGCGTCGGTCCTGCCTTTGGGCTCCCCCGGTGAGCTGTTCGCCCACAGCTTGGCCATGTAGTGCAGCAGTGGGGATGCCCCTGCTCTGATGCAGACAACCGACATGGCGGTAGGCGTGCCGATGTCGAGCACGCCGCCGACCAAGAAAAATGCGCGGTCGTACTCCTCCGAGAACAGCAAGAGTCGCGGCTCCGACAGTGGCACTTGCAGCTAGAGCGCCTTGCCGTACTGGATCCTGTGCACGGGCATGAGATGCATGGTGCTGATGTGGTGGGAGAGCACCGGCGGCGGGCCTTTGTAGCCATGGACGGGCACGGGGCATTTGTAGGGCGCGAGCGGACACACGCTCTGGTGATCGTCGAACTTGTGGTAAGTGACGTAGGGCCCACAACCTTCGTGCGGGCACTCCACCCTCACTGAGGAGAGGACGGCGTCCACCACCGTGTTCCGCACGTCGAAGCCACCGCTGCGCTCGCACTTCTGGCACTGTCGCTTGTTCCCGGGGCGCTCGACGCGGCATTCTGCGCAAGCCAGGTGCCCTCCCTTGCACTACACAAATCAATCGAACAACACATAAATCAAGAAACCTGCACCTTGCTCGATCAGCCGAACGGACGAGGTGTATTCGAACCTCATACACTGGAGGCTTCAAGGGGCGGAGGCACAAGGGGCAGTGGAGCAAGATGAGGTCCATCGAGACCATAGCGAGCTCCATCGTCGAGTCCTATTCCGTCTGCATGATCTCGCCCTCCTCGTGCACAACCATCTCTCGCTTTATTAGGGCCGGTGCATTACAAAGCTTTACCGTCACATATTCATACTACTTCAAGGTGCATTAAATCAACACATGCAAGTATCAAAAGGAGAGTCACGGCATGCATGCGTTGTAATTAATGCATCGGTATACGCAAATTATTGAAATATATCGAGTGCAGTGCTTTGATGTGTCGCGTCAACTCGTACAAGATCGAGAAGTTTGATTACTAGAACACCCTCTCGCCTTAACCGCACCTACCTTTGGCTACATGACAGGTGGGCCACCGACCTGTTGGGCCCACCTATCATGGACGCAAAGGCAGGAGCAGTAAGTCAATGAAGCTGCGTCCCTCCCTCGCCCATGAGCGTGGTGGCTGGCAGGACTAGGATAAGTTTCTGTTTGCTACACGCTCTCCCTCCTGTACGCGGTGGACATGGAGCAATTCAATTGGTGTCAGATGGCCACTGCAGTAGCACTCCCGAAGAGGCGAAGAGCCAAGCGCAACCCGGACGCTCGTGTGGCAGTTTCATGTGTAGAGTAGTCTAGGATAGTGTGTACCGTGCCTGTAAGCTTAAAATCGTTGGGGTCGGCTCCATGCCATATTTTTGTGATTAAAATAATCTTCTGGCCCTATCTGTCATCCTTGTAATTCTAGTTTGCACGCTCATCTGGTCAAGACAAGAATATATATTTTAATTTGTGGTGGGGTAAATGTTAGAGGTTGCAGCAAATGGAGTATTGTACACTGCGGGTCTTTCAGCCAAGTTTAGAGGCAACCATGTGGGGCCAGTGCTATGATGTGTCGCGTCAACTCGTACAATGAGGAGAAGCTTGATTTTACTACTACATGCCTTCTCCCTCGCCCATGCACACGGTGGCTCGCAGACGAGGACAGGCTTTTGCTTATAGTACTACAACAACCTATCCCTCCCGCTCGCGGTGGACGGACATGCAGCAGTGGATTCGATAATGTAGAAGCAGTAGTAGTAACATCATTGTTCGTCTTCTCGAAGAGGCGAAGAGCCAAGTGCAACCAGAACATGGCAGTTGCGAACCTTGGAGCACGCATATAGTCAGGCTCTTGCATGAGACAAAATTGCTATGTGATCCCACTATTGTATTACTCCCTCCGTCCGGAAATACTTGTCATCAAAATGAATAAAAGGGGATGTATCTAAATGTATATTAGTTCTAGATACATCTTTTTTATCCATTTTGATGACAAGTATTTTCGGACGGAGGGAGTACTAGCTAGTATAGCCCTGTAAACCAGAAAGGAGAATTTTCCTTTCTAGAGATTTCAACAAGTGACTAGAGTACACTGAGACGGAGTACATATGGAGCAAAATGAGTGAATCTACACCATAAATAAATACATAGTTCTCTCGTTTTCCTCTCGACCTTGGTCGCGGTGCACAATATTGAGTATACTAGTACTACCATCTTGAAATTTACGAAGTCACCATAGGCACCTCGTCGTCGACGGGAACGTCTCCTGACACGCGATAGACGCGAGTGGCAGTCGCCTCCATAGGTGCTTGAATGCTCAGGAGGGAGAGGGTAGCGGTTCCCGAGACGTTGAACGGTCAATGATGCATCCTCAAATTACTCTACATGCAGAGGGAATTAATTGGAGAAGCAGAATAGAGACAACATAATGTGAATGCAACAGAGTTTGGATTCTCATATAAAGGCGCCCCACCACTCTAATCCATATACTCCTTAGTCTATGCGGAACACTGCTCACTCCAATCCAAGACCAAGTGACCAGAAGCCAGAAGCACCTATGGAGGCGATGGTCGCGAGCGGCGGTCGGTTGTGCCAAATCATCCAAGGCGCCGGCCTACAGCCCCGCACCGTGCAGCGTTTCCAGACGGTGCTGGTGACTGCCGTCGTCGTAGCCCTCACCGACGCCAGCTTCTCCTCTCGCATGGATGACATGATGGTCAACTCCATCCGCAAGTTCGCCGCCGTCAAGAAGCATGTAGCGAAAGCTCCTACTAGTCCTGCCAGCCACCACGCTCATGCGCGAGGGAGGGATGCAGCTTCATTGACTTACTGCTCCTGCCTTTGTGTCTATGACAGGTGGGCCCAATAGGTGGTTGGCCCATCTGTCATCCAGCCAAAGGCAGGTGCAGTTAAGGCACTGGAGCTCAGTCCGTGAGGGAGAGGGCGTTGATCAAACTTATCAGTCTTGTACGAGTTGACGCGACACATCAAAGCACTAAACTCGATATAAGTCTTTTTACACATTTCAAATGGACTACTACATAAGGATGTATGTAGACATATTTTGCTTCATATGTAGTCACTTGTTGCAATCTCTAAAAAGACATATATTTGGAAACGGAGGGAGTACAACGCATGCATGCATGCCATGACTTCCCTTTTGATACTTGCATGTGTTGATTTGATGCACCTTGCCAAATTTTGACTATAAATTTAGTTAACCAAATTTCCATGCATGTCACAAAAAATTACGGGGCTGTTTGGATTGTGACTATGTTTGTCTTGTGTTGCCACATTATTTTTCCCACACTTGCCACACTTGCCTAACTTGAGTTGTTCAAATTGTTAGACACACTTCGGCTTGCCTAAGGGAATCTTGCCAGATGTTTTGTGTCTATGACATGTGGGGTTCACTGCTAATAAAAAAAATTCTTGTCTTAGGTGTGGCTAATAAAAAAGACTTATATTTAGGAACGGAGGGAGTAGAAAATATAAATAATAATGCATGTTGGGGCAACCCATGTTTCCGACAATTTTAGCCATGGGCTTGTTCACAATTTTTACGAGGGGGTGGTTGTACATTTAATGGAGGGACTTGTACCAGACTTGAACGATACAAAATGCGACCTGGCACACCGTAACACCACTTGGAACGAGCGGGTATCTATCTAAAAAAACAATAAACAACTAAAAAACGGCGACCTGACACGTAGTACACAATTTTAAACGGTTGTTTTGATGGAGTGAAAAAGGAAAACTACCCCACTATGTATATATAGGCCGGAGCCTCCGTGCTTGCTTGCTAGGGTTGCTCTATTCATACACTCTCATCCTCTCCAGATCTAAACAAGATAGCGGTGGTAACACTATCTTTCCCCCTTCAAAAAACACTGTCTTTCTATCCTCACCGCTGGTTACAGATCCAGACGTATCCCACTCCACCTGTGAAGGGGAGGAGGGGCAGCGTTTAGGCCGTCGTCGACAGCATGGGAGGAGACCCACTGCTGGCCGCACCATTATCTCTGGCTGAGCGCCGGCGCGGGAGGTCCTCCGATCCCTTCGTCGTTGCCCTAGTGTGGGCGGATCCGGCCTCCCGCCGCCCACCTATCCACATCCCGACGACCTTTAGGTATATCTTCCTTCGAAACCGCCTTAGCTCTACTTCCCAGCTCACTATGTCGTTGCATGTGCATCATTTTCTACCTCTCAGCCCCTCTTGATCGGATGGTCCAACGTCACCTATTTTTTTCTATTGTTAGAGGTAAAGCTACTTCATGGACTCGAATACTGTACTTGGTTCAAACAAGAAGGGGTTGTTTGGTTTGTGACTAACTTTGCCAAAGGTTGCCACACCTAAGATTAGGCAAGTTTGACTAACTTAGGTGAGCGTTTGGTTCAAGCCACACCATAGGCAAGCAACACTTGAGCCCCACATGGCATACACACAAAAAGTGTGGCAAGATTTTCTTAGGCTTGCCAACTTGTGGCTTTCATTTTGAAGAACTAACCTTAGGCAAGTTTGGCCAAGTTAGTGGGTGTTTGGTTCAAGCCACACTTTAGGCAAGCCACACTTAGGCCCCACATGGCATGCACATAAAAAGTGTGGCAAGATTCCCTTAGGCTTGCCAACTTGTGGCTCTCATTTTGAAGAACTAACCTTAGGCAAGTTTGGCAACATTGTATGGAAAAATGTGGCACTCCTAGTCCTAGAACCAAACGGCCCCTAAACTTAGGTAAGGTTGGCAAGAATGTGTGGCAATATATGGCAATACTAGGCCTAGAAGGAAAGAACCCCTAAACTTAGGCAAGGTTGGCAAAAATGTGTGGCAAAATATGGCAATACTAGGCCTAGAACCAAACATAGTACATCGGACTTGGTACAAGCAGGAAGGAAAGAGGTGAAAGTAGTACAGACTGGTCATCCAACCGGTCTCGTGGTCGAAAAGGGAAATATAGGGGTAATGCTGAACACAGTGGTATGACCAGGACTAGATTTGCTATCCACACATAGGAGTAGGTGGCTAGAGTTAAAAAAATGGGACCAATCCAGATATGGTTCTTGGATGTTTGTTTCTCGGGGCAACAAACTATGAATCACCACTTTATGCCCCTGTTTAGGTACATGGTGGTGGACTGCTGGTGCACCCACTGTCCCATGCCCTTATACCAAATATTTAGTTGTTCTTAATCTAATGCCCCTGGTAAAAATGACGCCATGCCACTGTTATAAGCCATGACAAGTTTAGCCAAATGTTTTTGCCTATAATTGTTTGAGACTCTGAGTGTTTCCTCTGTAGCTTTTTGTGTAAACAGGGATATCCATTTCACCTGGTTGCTGTTGTGACCTTTTGGTGCACTTCACAAAACTCTTCTTAAAAGGTCCTCTCAAAAGCAGTGACTTTTGTGACTTTTGTGTTGTTTAACTGGAATGTCAGAATGGAATAGTTGATTCATTTCGGTGGAACTGCACAAAGGGAGATTTGTGTTCCAATCCTCATCATCCATATTGGCACCATAACCTTCCTTTAGGTAAGAATGATATTTAATGCATGTGTTCATCTCTATTTTGCGACTGCCATGAGAAAATAATGCTATTTTTTACTAGTACACTTGTACTCCCTCACTAACAAAACCAATTCTGAAATAGAAGGCCAATCATGTACTTGGTTTCACCAACTGGTGAGGAGAATGAGAAATAGAGCATGAAGAGGAAGAAGAATAAATAGTGCCAATGCGATCTTGCTGAAGCCAGAGGCCTCAGTCGAGGCCATTCAAGTGCTCCGGCAACGACTACCTTACATGTGAGATGATCCTCCAGGGAGCCCTTCCACTTCTGCTGTCTCACTTAATTAATTAGGAGTACTTAAGTACCACTAATTTATTGCTACCTAATTTTCCTGTCGGAGTTAAACAAATCTTTAGTAGCACCCTATGCTGAATCATGTACGTGTGTATGTTTGTCTATGGAGGTGAATCATGTGGTCGAGCAGGGAGGGAATATTATTCGTGTCATGACATAATAGTGCTATTGTTTTGCATGCCAATTTATTGCCATTGGTTCAATGAGGCAATGTTTTGTGTATTGTCTATCAGGAATTTGATGCTACTATTAGAGTAATATGCTAATGTCTTTCTATCCTTTGCCACCAAGCTAATGAAGGTTTAACCTTGTTCCTACTTTTGCAAACAGGGATCATGTTGTGACAATCATACATTTTAGTGGAACTACACAAGACAATACAATGAATTGTATCCCAACCTGTGCTTTAATTCTGTTGGAAGTTCTTGATAATCTTTCGACATAATCTCAGCACTTGTAAACAAGAGTGATTTCAACCATACATTTGAAGTGCACAAAAATATATACTATTGAGTGATTCCAGTGAGTGCTATATCATCTCTTATGGGACTACATGAATAAGCTTTTTTCCTCAGGTTGGTACGGGCCTAAGGTCTTCATCCATATTAGTTTGTTGGCATCTCTATTTGTATCATGCTACTGTCATGAGAAACTCCTTTATCTTTGCACGTTAAAGTTTTGCAACCTATGATACATGGAAATGATTTGAGTGTTGAGCTAATTGGAACTGATTAAATAAACTAATACCTCTCTTTAAGCAAGACTACTATGTTGCTAACTTTACCCATTAAGATAATGAGGGTGCTTCTATTTGTTAGTGTATGTTTCATCAACTAGTCCCACTATTACAATAATCTCACTCTCTCAATATATGTGCCAACAGGGATGCTCGATTTTGGTGGAACTGCACAAAAACTTTGGGTGCTTCATTGCCTGGACAACTTTTGTCCTTTCCTGTCAGTCGCTAAGCTGGGCCTGCTTTCTTCCTTTGATTTCAGTCGCTTAGCTTATCTCGGCTTCTAGTCAAAGGAAAAAGATATTGATATGCTACCTCACATAGGTTGGTACTGGTCTTTATCCTGATTATTGTGCTTGTCATGTATTGGTAATTTGGTATTGTGCTATTGTTTGCCGATTTTATAAAGGAGTAACTTGGAGCCTGAACTCGCAGGATAATCATTGCATTGGGTGATTTCAGTAGAACTGCACAAAAAGATCAGATGGATAGATACTTATGTTGCTGCTATGTACTCCAAAGTTCACTCAGACAACATCGATGTTGACAAGAAGTGCCTATATTCATTAGAGTATCAACCGGTGTCAACCAGTTGTCAAACTCCAAGTATTAGGAGAGTGAACGCTAAAAATATTGCTTGATGCATAGCCCAGAAAAACACAGTCCAGTCTTTGGTCCCAACTTGTGCCTTTTGGTTATCGGCAGATATGGTAGCGAACTGTATGGCATGGAGTCTAAAGATTCCAGACAAGTTGGTTGATGTGTATATTCATCTGGCACTTAATCAGTCTGCACGCCAGGGGTGCTCCATTTCAGTTGAACTGCACAAAAAATTTGGTTGGTTCATATTCTCAAGTGCCTCCGTTCTTGTCTGCAATGTAGAACTTTGGCGAGCTAAAGGACCAAGATGAGCCAGTAAACTAGTTGGATGAAATTAGTGGCCAAGTTGCTCAAACCTCCCTCGGCACAAGGCCACTATTTGACGATAAACCTACAAGCAAAGTTCAGATTTTCTGTGCTGCCTCTTATGTACTCGAAAGTTTACTCATACAAGCATTAATTTTAGCAAGAAGTACCTCCGACTGAACACCATTTACCAGTCTACAATGCAGAATTTTGGCGAGCTACAGGACCAAAATGAGCCAGTAAACTAGTTGGATGAAAGTAGTGGCCAAGTTACTCAAACCTCCCTCGGCACGAGGCCACTATTTGAGGATAAACCTACAAGCAAAGTCTAGATTGTCTGTGCTACCTCTCATGTACTCGAAAGTTTACTAGTACAAGCATTAATTTTAGCAAGTACCTCCGACTGAACACCATTTACCAGTCTGTACCCTAGGTAATTAAAGTTTGTCCATGGATCATATTGGCTGTGATCTCAATCATTTGGATGCATAAACATACTAAACATGTGTATATCTGAATCTTTTTGTTAATTATCTATGAATATTGCTGTGTGATCTATCAATCATTTGGATCCATAGACATGCCGGACTTGTGTATATATGAATCTTTTGAGTTGTTGATAGTGAATGTTGGCTATGAATATGAACATGTCCTGTGAACCTGAGTTTGATACAAATGTTTACCCTTTCTGTTGTGCTTGGATATGAACTTGTTAGTATGCCTACTATGGGGTATGTGACGTGTGGGTGTCAACGGCACACCTTCTAACCGAGAAGAATAGCACCTGCTTTGTTAGGGTAGCAACGACGCATCAGCTCTTTTTAATCTTTTTGCTCTGTCTTGCCCCCTCCCCCGCTCAACCCCTGCCGTAATGTTTTCGGCCTCAAAACAAACATAGTACTGCGTTGTTTTTGGGGCTTGATGAAAAATCGAGTGCTGGTTTCTGTAGGTTGGCCCACCCAGCAAATGGGTTGCTGGTCCACCATGAATTGGGAGGCTAAGAATACAAGTTGTATGGTGCAGAGGAAAGTAAAAAAACGCCATCGAGAGCCATCCACCGAAGAAAAAATCATTCCTGATGTGCTTCTTCAGTCGTGCCACTGGCCCCCTCTATAATCCAGTTCGCTCGGGGATCTGGTATCATTTTTTTCTAGAGGGCAAACAAGTATCGGCTAGGCCTAAGTTTTGTATTTTAACATGCGTAGCCCACAACACACGGTGACAGTGGTTTCAACTTATTTTTTGAGGTCCATACCGGCCTATGGGCTTTTTCTTAAAGATTGGCAGCCCAATGTATTTTTTTAACTACATTATATATTTATATTATTACTATTATCGTATATTTTATAGAGACTTATATATACATTATAAAAACATCGCATGTGTTATTAACTTATAAAAGTAAATGTTTAACAGAAGTTGGCAAGGAAAATACTGGTTGTTTTTGACTCAGAGGCAAGGAAAATCCTGGTGATTGCGTACAAAAGCTTGCGAATATTTTAAGGACCAATGTAATAATAACGCGCTCATTTTTATTTTGAGCAATAACTCGCTAATTTGTTAATTATGTATATAAAAAATGTGCCTCTCTGGTTTATTTTTGATATGAATTGCTCCTTCTAACATAACATTATATATATAACGAGCCCAACTAATTCGTGTATTTGAAGGAAGTGCAAATGGGCTGTGATTTCTTAGATAATATAAATGGGCCGCATTGACACGAAATTATTTGTTCACCCAGCCCAGCAAATGGACTGTACATTCTAGAAAACATGGGTTAAATATATGCCACATTTTTGCAGGCTCACATGTGGGCCAATAGGTCGAAGCCTACGCAGGGCGTTGTCAACTTGGTCGGCATGCACCTTCAATCTCTCGTCTTCTTCCTCCGGCGTCGCCAGGACCGCCTGGTCCGGCCTTCGGCGGCTAGCGGCTCTGCTTAGCACGCATCGCTGTGAAGGGCAACCCCATCGCCGGCCAGGCTATCCCTCCACCCCTCCACACCTCCTGTTATTCTCCATCGACTGCAGCCCCACGCCGCACCAGAACCAGTTATAACCCTTCTCCTCCACTCAATCTGCGACTCCACTGCCGCATCTTCCCATCTCCGAGTCGTTCCTGTCTGGGGCCTCGCCATCGTCCATCGCCTCGCTACACTCGGTGCGGCGTGGTCAACAAACGAGAGTCATCGGAAGAGGACTGTACGTGGAGAGCCTGACGGCTGGGACCCACGAGGTCCATGGTCGCATGCAAGGAAAGTTCCTCCTTATTAAGCTAAAAAAATGTTTCCTCCACCCGACAGCTGGGACCCACCGGCTATATCTTCGCACGGAAGGAAGTGCCTCCTTGTTATGCGAAAAAAGTATTCCTCCCGTTGATAGCTGGGACCCGTCAGATTTGGTGGCTGACTTGTGGGCCTACTAAGCGGACGTGTATGCAGGGCTTTGTCAACTTAATCAACAAATGATTCTAGCAGCTAGACCGTTGGATGTTAATCCAACAGTCGTGCTCCTTCTTCAACCTTTATTCTTGCTCCTGTGTCCCGTGGGCGGCACCGCGGCTGTGCTGCCGCGCGCCCGAACCAGTCAAGTTTCCCACTCCACTGCCCCGTCTTCCCCATCTCCTGGTTGTTCCAGTCTGGGGCCTCAACGTCATCCACTGGCCTTTGGTGCGCTTGGCACGGTGTGGTCAACATGGTCAACAACCGAGTGTCATCGGAAGATGACTGTACGTGAGAGGCTGACAGTGGGGATGCACCACGGCCATGGACGCATGCATGCAACGGAACGCGGCGTGGTCAACATGGTCAAGGAATGACTTCCATCGAAAGTGTACTGTACATGGAGAGGCTGACAGCTAGGTCCACAGTCGTAGCAAGGAAGTGCCTCCTTGTTATGCGAAAAATAATGTTTCCTCCACCTAACAGCAGGGACCCACCGGACGGGCCACCGTATTTTGTAGAAAAAATGTTTCCCCCTGACTGTTGGGACCCACCAGATGGGTCACCGTATTTCGCGAAAAAACATTCCCCCCCGCTGTCAGCTCGGACCCACCAAAAGTGCCTCCTTATTACGCAGAAAAAAATGAATACTCCCCCTGCTAGCTGGGACCCAGCTTGGTAGTAGGCTGACTTGTGGGCCTACTAAGTTAATGGGGACAGAGGGCTTTGTCAACTTAGTCAATATGAATGATTCTAGCTCCAGTAACCGTACGATGTCCATCCAACGGCCGCAGTGCTTCTTCAACCTCTGGTCTTCTTGCTCCAGCCGCTCAAACCAGCGCCGGTCGTGCCGCGTGCTCCTGCCTCCCGTGGCCGGCTGTGATGACGCGGAGGCCTCACCGCCCCCTACTACTCCCACCACTGGCCAGGCCATCCCTCTACTCACCCACACCCCCTGTTATTCTGCGGCGACGACAGCCTCACACCGCAGCCGAACCAGTGAACCCTCATACTCCTCTCCGTCGTCGTCCACCGCACTGGTGCTCTCAGCGCGGCGTGGTCAACGTGGTCAAGGAACGGCTTCCATCAGACATGGACTGTATGTGGAGAGGCTGACAGCTGGGTCCACAGCCGCAGCAAGGAAGTGCCTCCTTATTACGCGCAAAATAATTATTCCTCCACCTGATAGCGGGGACCCATCGGATGGGCCACCGTATTTCGCGAAAAAAACATTTCCCCCTGACTGCTGGGAACCACCAGCTACATCTTCGCACGCAAGGAAGTGCGTCCGAGCAAAAAAAACGATTCGCCCCCTGACTGCTGGGACCCACTAGCTACATCTTCGCACGCAAGAAAGTTCCTGACAGTCGGGACCCACCTGGTCGAAGCGTACGTAACATTGTCATTCTGGTCGCGAACGTGTACGTAAATACTGGTCGATGTAGAGGTGCGCACGTGTCGTAGTAGATGCGCGCACGTAGCATGTACACGTACGTACAACGGCCAGTGTGCAAAAAGGAAAATACGGCCACGTACGTACATACGGGCAGGGTCTCGAACGCCTACTCGCACATACGTACGGCCATGGCTCGTGTACATGGCTGGGTCGGAACGGAGAAATTGCGTCGTTGTCGTGTTCACGGGGAGCCAACCGGCTGGGTCGAAACGGAATGCATCGTTGTGTTCATCGGGAGGGCTTGGATGGAACAGCCGATGGAAACGAGGCCTGGTGTACCGCAGAACGGAGGAAACGGCCTTGTGTTCGACCGGCCACGGTCGAAACGGGATCCTATTCATCGGGAGGGGTCTGGCGTACCACAAAACGGAGGAAATGGACCTCCTACAGTCGAAACGGGGGTCCTATTGATCGGTAGGGGTGTGGTGTACCGCAAAATGGAGGAAACGGACTTGTGTTGGAGCGCTACGGTCGAAACGGGGGTCATGTTCATCGGGAGGGGTGTGGCGTACCGCAAAATGGGACTCCATGGGATATTGTTCATCTCCACCGTCGACCCCCTCCAGCCTCCACGGGCTACTGTTTATCCACCGTCGACCTCCTCCAGCCTTCACCTGCGACTGTTCATCCACGGGCCCCTGTTCATCCACCCTCCACCGCACGCTACTCCATCGGCTACTGTTCAACCAGCCCTCTCCATGGGCTCCTGTTCAACCACCCCTCCACTGGCTACTGTTCATCCAGCCCTCCGCCGTCTACTGTTCATCTAGCCCTCAATGGGGTGGTCCTGTTCATCCTGCCCTCCACGGGGTCCTATTCATCCAACCCCAACCGGCTCGATCGATCGGGGTACTGTTCATCCAGAGGGAACACCACGGGATCCTGTTCATCCACCCCACCGGGAACTGTTCATCCAAACCCCCCCACAACGCTCACTGTTCATCCAGAAGCAGCATCGATCGGCTTCAGTTAACAGCTGTAGCGAAGGAATCGCTCGATCGGATTCAGTTAACAGCCATCGATCGATCACTCGGGTTCAGTAACGCGTAGCCTGCAGTGCAATCGCTCGGGTTTAGTTAGAGCCCAACGCCTCATTCGGGTTCAGTTAGAGCCCAACGCCTCGCACCCACGCGCGTGCGTGTACGAGAGAAACGCGCATCGCTCAGCCTCGAACACCCACCGTAACCGGGAACACCTCGATATTTTCCCCGCCCTCGCTTCTACCACGTTTTTTTCCGTCATGGACGGCCCAAAGAATGTCATGCAGCTGCGTCTCCGGCCCGCCCAGGACGAAAAGCCCATTTTCTGTCATGATTTTTTGTCATAGAAGTAGGACCCCACCACATCTATGAATGTACCGTGTTTTGTCACAATTATTGTCATAGAAGTGTCATAAGTATGACAAAAAAAATTTCGTTCAGCCCAAAATGTCACGGATGTGTCTTTTTTTGTAGTGTAGTGCCGTATCACCCTAGGTTATAACTGTCTCATGATGAATATCATCCAACAAGTCACCGATCCAATGCCTACGAACTTTTCATTATTGTTTCTGCTAAGTTACTATTGATATCATCAATGTTACACTTGTTACAAATTACTAATATCACTATTACTATTACCGTTGCTGCTGTCACTACTATCAAAACTATCAAACTACTTTGCTACTCATCACTTTGCTACAGATAATTAATCTCCAGGTGTGGTTGAATTGACAACTCAACTTCTAATACCTTCAAATATTCTTTGGCTCCCCTTGTGTCGAATATATAAATTTGGGTTGAATACTCTACCCTCGAAAACTGTTGTGATCCCCTATATTTGTGCGTTATCACAGCCCGTGATGGTTGGCGCTCCCGTCCCCGCTCCGACCACCGCTCCCCCTTCCGCTCCGACCGCCACTCCCCCACCCACCCTGACCGTCGCTCCCGGCCTTGTCGTTCTACAGCTAGGGCTGATCGCCGGGGCCGGTCACGGTCCCGCTTGCCCGTCCCGGCCGGCCACTAGCGGACCCAAAGGTGTCGCTCCCCTTCCCCTCCTCGAAACCGAGCCAGCAACCGCTCCCCAGCTCTCGGGGGCCGCTCCCGCTCCCCCACCCGGTCCCAACTACAGCCGCTTCCTGCCCCCAATGCTGGCAACCGGCGGTACCAGCCTCCCCGCGGCTAACCCTGCTTCCCCCAAAACTCCAACAGAGCAAGTCGAGGTAGGTAGGGACCCAAGCAAAAGAACAAGCGAGGGCTGGGCCGCGACAATGGCGCTGCCCCGCCCGCTGGCCCTCCACGTGATCCGACGACCACCGTGTCGGTCAGACTGCTCCTAGATGACCGCGCTGCCAACATCGTCAAGTGCTTCAACTGCGGACTTGCTGGACACTCACAGGTGGCATGTACTCGGCCCCAGTGTTGCTTTGTGTGCGCCGACCCCGACCATCCGGCTGCCCTATGCCCTGACCGGCCGATGTCGGAGGAGTTGATGATGTATGGCCATGGGTTTGAGGGCCTTGGCTTCTTCCACATCGAGGTGCTTGACATTCCCCCGCCCTCACCCTCGTTTCTGGCGATTGTCACCATGTGGGATGGGGTGGCTTCTCCTGAGATGATCGAGGCCGAGCTCAACCACCTCTACCACTGCTCCTGGGACTAGCAAGTCACTTTGCTGGTTGATAACATGTTCTCGGTGGTGTTCCCCGACATGGTTAGTCACGACTACGGCACCCGTAGCGGCGACATCATCCTCGCGCTCAACAAGCTCATGGTGGACATCTCTATGCCTGTCCGGGACCCCTTGGCACTGGTCATCCTAGACACGGCATGGATCCTCATTGGCTATTGCTTTCTCCATAACTAATACATGTTCCTATGACTATGAGATTATGCAACTCCTGAATACCGGAGGAACACTTAGTGTGCTATCAAACGTCACAACATAACTGGGTGACTATAAAGATGCTCTGCAGGTGTTTCCGATGGTGTTTGTTGAGTTGTCATAGATCGAGATTAGGATTTGTCACACCGTGTATCGGAGAGGTATCTGTGGGCCCTCTCGGTAATGCACATCACTATAAGCCTTGCAAGAAATGTGACTAATGAGTTACTTATGGGATGTTGCATTACAGAACGAGTAAAGAGACTTGCCGGTAACGACATTGAACTAGGTATTGAGATAACGATGATCGAATCTCGGACAAGTAACTTACCGATGACAAAGGGAACAATGTATATCGTTATGTGGTTTGACCAATAAAGATCTTCATAGGATATGTCGGAGCAAATATGAACATCCAGGTTCCACTATTGGTTATTGACCGCACACGTGTCTCGGTCATGTCTACATAGTTCTCGAACTGGTAGGCTCCGCACGCTTAACGTTCGGTGACGATCGATATTATGATTTTTATGTACTGAAGGTTTTTCGGAGTCTCGGATATGATCACAGATATGACGAGGAGTCCCGGAATGGTCAAGACATAATTATTTATATATTGGACGGCTATATTCGGACACCGGAAGTGTTCTGGGTGATTTCGGAGAAAACCGGAGTACCGGGGAGTTACCGAAACTTCATGGGCCTTAGTGCAAAAAAAGGGAAGCAACGGAGCTGTGGGACACGCCTCCACTAGGCCCAAACTGAATTTTTTTAGGGCTTGGGGGCCGGCCCCCTATTTCCTTCTTCCCTCCTCCTCTTTCCTTCCCCTCCTAGTTGGACTAGGAAAGGGGGAACCTACTCCTAGCAGGAGTAGGATTCCCCCTTGGGGTGCACCCTATGAGGCCGCCGGCCCCCTCCCCTTGCTCCTTTGTCGTGGTGGGCGCACGGCAGATGCCATGGGATGGCTAAAGAGAGGAGGATGCTCGAGGGCACTGGTGGGCTCTAGAGGTGAGGTCGGCATGAGCGAGCGCGGGACGCAAGACATGCCCAGGTTCGGGGCTCTCTGAAGAGATAACACCCCTAGTCCTGCCGAGTTTGGTTTATATGTTAAAGTACAGGGTTGCTCCTACAGCTGTGTCGAGGAAGAAGGGAGTCTGGCCAAGGCTTAGGTAGTCCCTCCTTCTTGGGTGTTGCTAGCTAGGTGTGTGTGACGATGATGATGATGAATTCGCCCGGATGCATGAGGGCTCCTGGGGGTTTTTATAGGTCAACCCCCCGGGGTACAATGGTATTACAAGGCCGTGGGGCCAGGTTGTCAGCATCTAGGGACCCAATGCTGGGACCCGCCGGGTACCAGGTCTCGCCGAGTTCCCCGGGCTTGGGACCCACCGGGTACGGTGGCACTGTTGGCCGTCTTGCCGATCGTCGGGGCATGGCCGAGTCGAGTCGGCTACAGTGGCGCTCCGTCAGGTCACCACTTGCTGGCGTCGTGGGTGACGATGGGTGCACTATTGCCATGCCGAGGCTGGTCAGCGGGTAGGTGGGGGCAATGTTGCCTCGTCCGGCTGACCAAAGGCATGGGCAGGACACTGTGGCTTCGGTCATCAGCTGGTGGTGTCTCTTCCCATTGTACGGCTGGGGTGGGACGGCTGCTGACCCTTGGCCGGGTTGGAGTACACGCCAAGGGGAGTTTGGCTTGTTGGATAAGTCTTGGCTGCCTTGGGCTGGCTTGCTGGAGAAGTCTTGAGTATTAGGTCGGGTCGAGGGAGCTTGGTTGGGTCGAGGGGGCTTGGCCGGGTCGAGCGACCCGGCCGAGCGCGAGCCGTCTTGAGGGGCGATGCCAGCCCTTTTGGTTTTTAAAAGGATCCAGGCTCTGTTGCCTGCCCGGGGTCCATCCCCCCGATAGTAGTCCCTGAAGCTGTGAAGGTCCACCGTCTTCGAATGGAAGGGCCTTCGTAGTTTCCCCTTTGAAGGAGGTGAATCTTGAGGTCGCTGGGTCCGGCATCACCCACTGTGTGCCGGCTTCCAGAATCCAGATCGCGTCATCTTGACAGTGGCAGGAAACCGAGGAGTCCACCGAATCTTGGAGGCAATCTTTCGGGCCTCGCGCGGGTGCCACGTGGCGCCCGGGAGCCGGAGGGGCCTGACAGGCCACGCACGCGATAGGACAGGACGATGCAAAGAGGCCCGGGGCCGCGCGCCTATGACCCACGCGCGTGGATTTATTGCGGCTTCTGCGAGTCGGTTGACATTCTCGAGGCAGTTATTGCACATGTACGTGCGCAGTTATTGCGGGGAAGTGGGGCAGGCGAGCGCAAACGATCCCACTTCCCCATGTTTTGAACCGTGGCCTATAAATTGGGGGCGAGGAGGGGGCGGTGGAAACCATTCGCACCTGCACCCTCCTGCCTTCGTCTTCCTTCCTCTGCTGCTTGCGAACGCCGCGCGCCGCGACACCCATTGCCTCGAGCAGAGCCTTGCGGTCACCTTCTTCTTCTTCTCTTGCTTATTCGTCGATGGCGCTGCCGTCGGGCTCGTGGATGGGCTCGATCGTCACCCTCGAGGACATCGCCCAGCTCCGCACCACCAGGCTCCTGCCGTCGAAGACGGAGGTCACTGCGCGCCCGCCGCGAGGCGAGCGGGATCCGTGGCCCGAGGGCATGGAGCGGGTCGTCTTCCTCCCGCACTTCGAGCACGGGTTCGGGCTTCCTGCGAGTGGCTTCTTCCGCGACTTCCTGAAGTTCTTCGGGCTCCAGCCTCATCATCTGGGCGTCGGCGCCATTGTGCAGCTGTCCGGCTTCGTAACTCTTTGCGAGGGGTACCTGGGGGTCGAACCTTCGATCGACCTCTGGGTCCGCTTCTTTTCCTTGAAGCAGCAGGGGCCAGGGGCCGGGGAGATGTCGGAGTGCGGGGCCGCCATTATCTCCAAGCGGTCGGGCGCAGACTGCACGAAGATGAAGTTGGAGGATTCTGCCAAGAAATGGCAGAAATCTGTCTTCTACGTCCGCAACCTTGGCGCGGACCGCATCAACCTGCCCCCTTCATCAACTCGCCGTCAAGGGAGAACAGAACTGGGGGTACTACCCCAAACGTCCGTCGTAGGAGGTGCTCCACCTGTGCAAGTGGGTGTCGGTGATGAAGTAGTGGGAGGGGCTCACCTACACTGACCTCATCACTGCCTTCATCGTCCGCCGGGTGCTGCTGTTGCAGCAGCGCAGCCATCTCATCGGGGAGATGGCCGGCCTCTAGGACCCCAACCGCATGGCAAACACGCGGCTGGGTGCGGACCTGGTTGCGCGCCGAGTCAACAACATCTCCAAGGCAAACCTCCAGGGCGACTGGGTGTTCGGGAAGGCCCTGTACAGTCGCATGAACCCGGCACCCTCGGTGAGTCCTTGGTCTCCATTCTTTGCTAAGGCCTATCTTCTTGTCCCTCTTGACGCAACGCGGGAAGTGCTTCTGAACGCCATCTGGCATCCTTATGACCGGCGTGGGCGCAGGTGGTGCGCGCTGCCTCGGAGGAGCTCAAGGCCCACGGCGGAGAGGAGGAGGCGGCAGCCGACGCGGGCGCGGGGCGCCGGCACTACAAAAAAAAGACACATTCGTGACATTTTGGGCCGAACGAATTTTCTTTCTATCATACATATGACACTTCTATGACGATAATTGTGACAAAACCCGGTATCATCATAGATGTGGTGGGCTCCTACTTCTATGACAAAAAATCATGACAGAAAATGGGATTTTTGTCCTGGGCGGGCTGGAGACGCAGCTGCATGACATTCTTTGTGCCGTCCATGACAGAAAAAACCGTGGTAGAAGCGAGGGCGAGGAAAATTTCAGGGAGTTCCGGGTTACGGTGGGAGGTCGGGGGCCGAGTGATGCGCGCTTCTCTCGTACACGTATGTGCGTGTGTGCGAGGCGTTGGCTCAAACTGAACCCTAGTGAGGCGTTGGGCTCTAACTAAACCTGAGCGATTGCACTGCAGGCTACGCGTTACTGAACCCGATCGATCGATGGCTGTTAACTGGACCCGATCGAGCGATTCCTTCGCTACCTACTGCTAACTAAAGCCAATCGATTGGATGAACAGTGAGCGTTGCGGGGGGGGGGGGGGGGGGGAGGGGTCGATGAATAGTGAGCGGTGGCGTTGCCTCTGTTGAAAATATGCCCTAGAGGCAATAATAAAATGGTTATTATTATATTTCTTTGTTCATGATAATTGTCTATTGTTCATAATATAATTGTGTTATCCGGAAATCGTAATACATGTGTGAATACATAGACCACAACACGTCCCTAGTGAGCCTCTAGTTGACTAGCTCGTTGATCAAAAGATAGTCATGGTTTCCTGACTATGGACATTAGATGTCATTGATAATGGGATCACATCATTAGGAGAATGATGTGATGGAGAAGACCCATTCCTAAGCATAGCTCAAAGATCATGTAGTTCATCTACTGTAGCTTTTCTGAATGTCAAGTATCATTTCCTTAGACCATGAGATTGTGCAACTCCCGGATACCGTAGGAGTGCCTTGGGTGTGCCAAACGTCACGACGTAAGTGGGTGACTATAAAGGTACCTTACAGGTATCTCCGAAAGTGTCTGTTGGGTTGGCACGAATCGAGACTGGGATTTGTCACTCCATATGACGGAGAGGTATCTCTGGGCCCACTCGGTAATGCATCATCATAATGAGCTCAATGTGATCAAGTGGTTGATCACGGGATCATGCATTACGGTACGAGTAAAGTGACTTGCCGGTAACGAGACTGAACAAGGTATTGGGATACCGACGATCGAGTCTCGGGCAAGTAACGTACCGATTGACAAAGGGAATTGTATACGGATTGATTGAATCCTCGACATCATGGTTCATCCGATGAGTTCATCGTGGAGCATGTGGGAGCCAACATGGGTATCCAGATCCCGCTGTTGGTTATTGACCGGAGAGGCTTCTCGGTCATGTCTGCATGTCTCCCGAACCCGTAGGGTCTACACACTTAAGGTTCAATGACGCTAGGGTTGTAGAGATATTAGCATACGGTAACCCGAAAGTTGTTCGGAGTCCCGGATGAGATCCCGGACGTCATGAGGAGTTCCAGAATGGTCCGGAGGTAAAGATTTATATATATGAAGTCCAGTTCCGGCCATCGGGAAGGTTTCGGGGGTCACCGGTATTGTACCCGGACCACCGGAAGAGTCCCGGGGGTCCACCGGGTGGGGCCACCTATCCCGGAGGGCCCCATGGGCTGAAGTGGGAGGGGAACCAGCCCCTAGTGGGCTGGTTCGCCCCCCCTTGGGCATCCCCCTACGCCTAGGGTTAGAAACCCTAGGGGTGGGGGCGCCACCCTTGTCTTGGGGGGCAAGGCACCCCCTTGGCCGCCGCCCCCCTAGGAGATTGGATCTCCTACGGCCGCCGCCCCCCCTAGGCACCCTATATATAGTGGGGAGGAGGGAGGGCTGCGCACCCAAGCCCCTGGCCTCTCCCTCTCCCTCCCGTGACACTCCTCCGTCTCCCTACGCTTGGCGAAGCCCTGCCGAGATCACCGTTGCTTCCACCACCACGCCGTCGTGCTGCTGGATCTTCATCAACCTCTCCTTCCCCCTTGCTGGATCAAGAAGGAGGAGACGTCTCCCAACCATACGTGTGTTGAACGCGGAGGTGCTATCCGTTCGGCACTTGGTCATCGGTGATTTGAATCACGTCGAGTACGACTCCATCATCCCTGTTCTCTTGAACGCTTCCGCTCGTGATCTACAAGGGTATGTAGATGCACTCCTCTCTCCCTCGTTGCTAGATGACTCCATAGATTGATCTTGGTGATGCGTAGAAAATTTTAAAATTCTGCTACGTTCCCCAACAGTGGCATCATGAGCTAGGTCTATGCGTAGTTACTATGCACGAGTAGAACACAAAGTAGTTGTGGGCGTCGATATTGTCAATTATCTTGTCGTTACTAGTCTTATCTTGATTCGGCGGTATTGTGGGATGAAGTGGCCCGGACCAACCTTACACGTACGCTTACGTGAGACCAGTTCCACCGACTGACATGCACTAGTTGCATAAGGTGGCTGGCGGGTGTTTGTCTCTCCCACTTTAGTAGGATCGGATTCGATGAACAGGGTCCTTATGAAGGGTAAATAGAAATTGGCAATTCACGTTGTGGTTTTGGCGTAGGTAAGAAACGTTCTTGCTAGAAACCTATTGCAGCCACGTAAAAACTGACAACAACAATTAGAGGACGTCTAACTTGTTTTTGCAGCAAGTGTTTTGTGATGTGATATGGCCAAAGGATGTGATGAATGATATATGCGATGTATGAGATGATCATGTTCTTGTAATAGGAATCACGACTTGCATGTCGATGAGTATGACAACCGGCAGGAGCCATAGGAGTTGTCTTTATTTATTTATGACCTGCGTGTCAACATAAATGTCATGTAATTACTTTACTTTATTGCTAAAGCGTTAGCCATAGTAGTAGAAGTAGTAGATGACGTGACAACTTCAAGAAGACACGATGATGGAGATCATGATGATGGAGAACATGGTGTCATGCTGGTGACAACAATGATCATGGAGCCCTGAAGATGGAGATCAAAAGGAGCGAATGATATTGGCCATATCATGTCACTATTTGATTGCATGTGATGTTTATCTTGTTTTACATCTTATTTGCTTAGAACGACGGTAGCTTAAATAAGATGATCCCTCGAAATAATATCAAGAAAGTGTTCCCCCTAACTATGCACCATTGCGAAGGTTCGTTGTTTCTAAGCACCACGTGATGATCGGGTGTGATAGATTCTAACGTTCGAATACAACGGGTGTAAGCCAGATTTACACACACAATACACTTAGGTTGACTTGACGAGCCTAGCATGTACAGACATGGCCTCGGAACACAGAAGACCGAAAGGTTGAGCATGAGTCGTATAGAAGATACGATCAACATGAACATGTTCACCGATGTTGACTAGTCCGTCTCACGTGATGACCGGACACGACCTAGTTAACTCGGATCATGTTCTACTGAGATGACTGGAGGGATGTCTATCTGATTGGGAGTTCATTGAATAATTTGATTAGATGAACATAATTATCATGAACTTAGTCTAAAATCTTTACAATATGTCTTGTAGATCAAATGGCCCACGTTGTCCTCAACTTCAACGCGTTCCTAGAGAAAACCAAGCTGAAAGACGATGGCAGCAACTATACGGACTGGGTCCGGAACCTGAGGATCATCCACATAGCTGCCAAGAAAGATTATGTCCTAGAAGCACCACTAGGTGATGCACCCGTCCCACAGAACCAAGACGTTATGAACGCTTGGCAGACACGTGCTGATGATTACTCCCTCATTCAGTACGGCATGCTTTACAGCTGAGAACCGGGGCTCCAAAAGCGTTTTGAGAGACACAGAGCATATGAGATGTTCGAAAAGCTGAAAATGGTTTTTCAAGCTCATGCCCGGGTCGAGAGATATGAAGTCTCCGACAAGTTCTTCAGCTGTAAGATGGAGGAAAATAGTTCTGTCAGTGAGCACATACTCACAATGTCTGGGTTACATAAGCGCTTGACTTAACTGGGAGTTAATCTCCCGGATGACGCAGTCATTGACAGAATCCTTCAGTCGCTTCCACCGAGCTACAAGAGCTTTGTGATGAACTTCAATATGCAGGGGATGGAAAAGACCATTCCTGAGGTATATTCAATGCTGAAATCAGCGGAGGTGGAAATCAAAAGGAACATCAAGTGTTGATGGTGAATAAAACCACTAAGTTCAAGAAAGGCAAGGGTAAAAAGAACTTCAAGAAGGACGGCAAGGCAGTTGCCGCGCCCGGTAAGCAAGCTGCCGGGAAGAAGCAAAAGAATGGACCCAAGCCCGAGACTGAGTGTTTTTATTGCAAGGGAAGTGGTCACTCGAAGCCGAACTGCCCCAAATACTTAGCGGACAAGAAGGCCGGAAACACGAAAGGTATATGTGATATACATGTAATTGATGTGTACCTTACCAGTAATCGTAGTAGCTCCTGGGTATTTGATACCGGTGCGGTTGCTCACATTTGTAACTCAAAGCAGGAGCTGCGGAATAAGCGGAGATTGGCGAAGGACGAGGTGACGATGCGCGTCAGGAATGGTTCTAAGGTCGATGTGATCTCCGTTGGCACGCTACCTCTACATTTACCTACGGGATTAGTTTTAAACCTCAATAATTGTTATTTAGTGCCAGCTTTGAGCACGAACACTGTATCAGGATCTCGTTTAATTCGAGATGGCTACTCATTTAAATCCGAGAATAATGGTTGTTCTATTTATATGAGAGATATGTTTTATGGTCATGCTCCAATGGTGAATGGTTTATTCTTAATGAATCTCGAGCGTAATGCTACACATATTCAGAGTGTGAATACCAAAAGATGTAAGGTTGATAATGATAGTCCCACATACTTGTGGCACTACCGCCTTGGTCACATAGGTGTCAAACGCATGAAGAAGCTCCATGCAGATGGACTTTTAGAGTCTCTTGATTATGAATCATTTGACACGTGCGAACCATGCCTCATGTGTAAAATGACCAAGACTCCATTCTCAGGAACAATGGAGCGAGCAACCAACTTATTGGAAATCATACATACTGATGTGTGTGGTCCAATGAGTGTTGAGGCTCGCGGTGGCTATCGTTATGTTCTCACCCTCACTGATGACTTGAGTAGATATGGGTATGTCTACTTAATGAAGCACAAGTCTGAGACCTTTGAAAAGTTCAAGGAATTTCAGAGTGAGGTTGAGAATCAACGTGACAGGAAAATCAAGTTCTTGCGATCAGATTGTGGGGGAGAATACTTGAGTCACGAATTTGGCACACACTTAAGAAAATGTGGAATAGTTTCACAACTCACGCCACCTGGAACACCTCAGCGTAATGGTGTGTCCGAACGTCGTAATCGGACTCTATTAGATATGGTGCGATCTATGATGTCTCTTACCGATTTACCGCTATCATTTTAGGGCTATGCTTTAGAGACCGCCGCATTCACTTTAAATAGGGCTCCGTCGAAATCCGTTGAAACGACACCATATGAATTATGGTTTGGGAAGAAACCTAAGCTGTCGTTTCTAAAAGTTTGGGGATGCGATGCTTATGTCAAGAAACTTCAACCTGAAAAGCTCGAACCCAAGTCAGAAAAATGCATCTTCATAGGATACCCTAAAGAAACTGTTGGGTATACCTTCTACCTCAGATCCGAAGGCAAGATCTTTGTTGCCAACAATGGGCACTTTCTAGAGAAAGAGTTTCTCTCGAAAGAAATAAGTGGGAGGAAGGTAGAACTTGATGAAGTATTACCTCTTGAACCGGTAAGTGGCGCAGCTCAAGAAAATGTTCCTGAGGTGCCTGCACTAACTAGAGAGGAAGTTGATGATGATGATCATGAAACTTCAGATCAAGTTGCTACTAAACTTCGTAGGTCCACAAGGACATGTTCCGCACCAGAGTGGTACGGCAACCCTGTCTTGCAAATCATGTTGTTAGACAACGGTGAACCTTCGAACTATGAAGAAGCAATGGCTGGCCCGGATTCCGACAAATGGCTAGAAGCCATGAAATCCGAGATGGGATCCATGTATGAAAATGAAGTATGGACTTTGACTGACTTGCCTGTTGATCGGCGAGCCATAGAAAATAAATGGATCTTTAAGAAGAAGACAGACGCGGATGGTAATGTGACCATCTATAAAGCTCGGCTTGTCGCTAAGGGTTATCGACAAGTTCAAGGGGTTGACTACGATGAGACTTTCTCACCCGTAGCGAAGCTGAAGTCCGTCCGAATCATGTTAGCAATTGCCGCATTCTATGTTTATGAGATATGGCAAATGGACGTCAAAACGGCATTCCTTAATGGTTTCCTTAAGGAAGAATTGTATATGATGCATCCGGAAGGTTTTGTCGATCCTAAGAATGCTTACAAGGTGTGCAAGCTCCAACGCTCGATTTATGGGCTAGTGCAAGCATCTCGGAGTTGGAACATTCGTTTTGATGAGATGATCAAAGCGTTTGGGTTTACGCAGACTTATGGAGAAGCCTGCATTTACAAGAAAGTGAGAGGGAGCTCTGTAGCATTTCTCATATTGTATGTGGATGTCATACTGTTGATGGGAAATGATATAGAATTCTTGGAAAGCATAAAGGCCTACTTGAACAAGTGTTTTTCAATGAAGGACCATGGAGAAGCTGCTTATATATTAGGCATCAAGATCTATAGAGATAGATCGAGACGCCTCATTGGTCTTTCACGGAGTACGTACATTGACATGATATTGAAGAAGTTCAAAATGGATCAGTCAAAGAAGGGGTTCTTTCCTGTATTGCAAGGTACGAGATTGAGCACGGCTCAATGCCCGACCACGACAGAAGATAGAGAAAAGATGAGTGTCGTCCCCTATGCCTCGGCCATAGGGTCTATCATGTATGCTATGCTGTGTACCAGACCTGATGTAAACCTTGCCGTAAGTTTGGTAGGAAGGTACCAAAGTAATCCCGGCATGGAACACTGGACAGCGGTTAAGAATATCCTGAAGTACCTGAAAAGGACCAAGGAAATGTTTCTCGTTTATGGAGGTGACGAAGAGCTCGTCGTAAAGGGTTACGTCGATGCTAGCTTCGACACAGATCTGGATGACTCTAAGTCACAAACCGGATACGTGTATATTTTGAATGGTGGGGCAGTAAGCTGGTGCAGTTGCAAGCAAAGCGTTGTGGCGGGATCTACATGTGAAGCGGAGTACATGGCAGCCTCGGCGGCAGCACAAGAAGTAGTCTGGGTGAAGGAGTTCATTACCGACCTAGGAGTCATACCCAATGCGTCGGGCCCGATGACTCTCTTCTGTGACAACACTGGAGCTATTGCCCTTGCCAAGGAGCCTAGGTTTCACAGGAAGACCAGGCATATCAAGCGTCGCTTCAACTCCATTCGTGAAAGTGTTCAGAATGGAGACATAGAGATTTGTAAAGTACATACGGACCTGAATGTGGTAGATCCGTTGACTAAACCTCTCCCTAGAGCAAAACATGATCAACACTGGAACTACATGGGTGTTCGATTCATCACAATGTAACTAGAATATTGACTCTAGTGCAAGTGGGAGATTGTTGGAAATAGGCCCTAGAGGCAATAATAAAATGGTTATTATTATATTTCTTTTTTCATGATAATTGTCTATTGTTCATGCTATAATTGTGTTATCCAGAAATCGTAATACATGTGTGAATAAATAGACCACAAAACGTCCCTAGTGAGCCTCTAGTTGACTAGCTCGTTGATCAAAATATAGTCATGGTTTCCTGACTATGGACATTAGATGTCATTGATAACGGGATCAGATCATTAGGAGAATGATGTGATGGACAAGACCCAATCCTAAGCATAGCTCAAAGATCGTGTAGTTCGTCTGCTGTAGCTTTTCTGAATGTCAAGTATCATTTCCTTAGACCATGAGATTGTGCAACTCCCGGATACCGTAGGATTGCCTTGGGTGTGACAAACGTCACAACGTAACTGGGTGACTATAAAGGTACATTACAGGTATCTCCGAAAGTGTCTGTTGGGTTGGCACGAATCGAGACTAGGATTTGTCACTCCGTATGACGGAGAGGTATCTCTGGGCCCACTTGGTAATGCATCATCATAATGAGCTCAATGTGATCAAGTGGTTGATCACGGGATCATGCATTACGGTACGAGTAAAGTGACTTGCCGGTAACGAGACTGAACAAGGTATTGGGATATCGACGATCGAGTCTCGGGCAAGTAACGTACCAATTGACAAAGGGAATTGTATACGGATTGATTGAATCCTCGACATGGTGGTTCATCTAATGAGATCATCGTGGTTCATCTGATGAGATCATCGTGGAGCATGTGGGAGCCAACATGGGTATCCAGATCCCGCTGTTGGTTATTGACCGGAGAGGCTTCTCGGTCATGTCTGCATGTCTCCCGAACCCGTAGGGTCTACACACGTAAGGTTCAATGACGCTAGGGTTGTAGAGATATTAGCATACGGTAACCCAAAAGTTGTTCGGAGTCTCGGATGAGATCCCGGACGTCATGAGGATTTCCGGAATGGTCCGGAGGTAAAGATTTATATATAGGAAGTCCAGTTTCGGCCATCGGGAAGGTTTCGGGGGTCACTGGTATTGTACCGGGACCACTGGAACAGTCCCGGGGGTCCACCGGGTGGGGCCACCTATCCCGGAGGGCCCCATGGCCTGAAGTGGGAGGGGAACCCGCCCCTAGTGGGCTGGTGCGCCCCCCCTTGGGCCTCCCCCTGCGCCTAGGGTTAGAAACCCTAGGGGTGGGGGCGCCACCCTTGCCTTGGGGGGCAAGGCACCCCCTTGGCCGCCGCCCCCCCTAGGAGATTGGATCTCCTAAGGCCGGCGCCCCCCCTAGGCACCCTATATATAGTGGGGGAGGGAGGGCTACGCACCCAAGCCCCTGGCCTCTCCCTCTCCCTCCCGTGACACTCCTCCGTCTCCCTGCGCTTGGCGAAGCCCTGCCGAGATCACCGTTGCTTCCACCAGCACGCCGTCATGCTGCTGGATCTTCATCAACCTCTCCTTCCACCTTCCTGGATCAAGAAGGAGGAGACGTCTCCCAACCGTATGTGTGTTGAACACGAAGGTGCTGTCCGTTCGGCACTTGGTCATTAGTGATTTGAATCACGTCGAGCACGACTCCATCATCCCCGTTCTCTTGAACGCTTCCGCTCGTGATCTACATGGGTATGTAGATGCACTCCTCTCTCCCTAGTTGCTAGATGACTCCATAGATTGATCTTGGTGATGCATAGAAAATGTTAAAATTCTGCTATGTTCCCAATAGCCTCTGGATGAACAGGACCCCGTGGTGTGGTGGAGGGCTGGATGAACAGTAGGCGATGGAGGGGTGCCCATGGAGGGGTGGATGAACATGACCCCGTGGTGTGGAGGGCTGGATGAACAGTAGAGGATGGAGGGGTGCCCATGGAGGGGTGGTTGAACAGGACCCCGTGGTGTTGAGGGCTGGATGAACAGTAGACGGTGGAGGGGTGCCCGTGGAGGGGTGGTTGAACAGGACCCCGTGGTGTGGAGGGCTGGATGAACAGTAGATGGTGGAGGGTGGTTGAACAGTAGCCGGTGGAGTAGCGCGCGGTGGAGGCTGGATGAACAGGAGCCCGTGGATGAACAGTCGCAGGTGGAGGCTAGGGGAGGTCGACAGTGGATGAACAGTAGCTCGTGGAGGCTGGAGGGGGTCGACGGTGGAGATGAACAGTATCCCGTGGAGTCCCGTTTTGTGGTACACCACACCCCTCCCGATGAACAGGACCCTCGTTTCGTCCGTTTTGCGGTACGCCACACCCCTCCCGATCAACAGGACCCCTGTTGCGACCGTAGGAGGTCCGTTTCCTCCGTTTTGCGGTACGCCAGACCGCTCCCGATGAACAGGATCCTGTTTCGAACGTGGCCGGTCGAACACAAGGCCGTTTCCTTCGTTCTGCGGTACGCCAGGCCTCATTTCCATCGCTTGTTCCATCCAAGCCCTCCCGATGAACACGACGCATTTCGTTGCCTCCCGATGAACACAACGCATTCCGTTGCCTCCCCCTGAACACGATGCATTCTGTTGCCTCCCCATGAACACGACGCATTCCGTTGCCTCCCCATGAACACGACGATGACGTTGTTTCTCCATTCCGACCCAGCCATGTACACGAGCCCTCGCCGTACGTATGCGCGAGTAGGCGTTCCAGACCCCGCCCATATGTACACATACGTGGCCATATTTTCTTTCTTGCACCCTGGCCGCCTCTACTACAACACGTGCACACCTCTACATCGACCAGTATATATGTACGTACACGTTCGCGACCAGAATGACAACGCTACGTACGCTTCGACAAGGTGGGTCCCGACTGTCAGGCACTTCCTTGCGTGCGAAGATGTAGCTGGTGGGTCCCAGCAGTCAGGGGGGGAAATACGGTGGCCTGTCCGGCGGGTCCCCGCTGAAGGTGGAGGAATAATTATTTTGCACGTAATAAGGAGGCACTTCCTTGTTGCGGCCGTGGACCCAGCTGTCAGCCTCTCCACGTACAGTCCACATCTGATGGAAGCTGTTCCTTGACCATGTTGACCACGCCACGCTGAGAGCACCAGGGCGGTGGCCGACGACGAGGCCTAGGAAGGGGACGACGCAGAGCCGGGGAAGATGCGGCAGTGGATGCCCACGCGTAGAGGAGTACGAGGGTTCACTGGTACGCTGCAGTCTGAGGCTACCGTCGCCGCAGAATAACAAGGGGTTTGGGTGAGTAGAGGGGTGGCCTGGCCAGCGGTGGGAGTAGTAGGGGGCGGTGAGGCCTCCGCCGCATCGCAGTCGGCCACTGGAGGCAGGAGCACGAGGCACGACCGACGCTGGTTTGGGAGGCTGGAGCAAGAACACCCGAGGTTGAAGAATCACTACGGCCGTTGATGGACATCGTACGGTCACTGGAGCTAGAATCATGCATATTGACTAAGTTGACAAAGCCCTCCGTCCCCGTCAACTTGGTAGGCCCACAAGTCAGCCTGCCACTATACTGGGTCCTAGCTAACAGGGGGAGTATTCATTTTTTGTGCGTAATAAGGAGGCACTTCCTTGCGTGCGAAGATATAGCTGGTGGGTCCGTGCTGTCAGCGGCGGTAACGTTTTTTTCGTGAAATACAAAGGCCCTTTCGGTGGATCCCTGATGTCAGGTGGAGGAATCATTATTTTGCGTGTAATAAGGAGGCATTTCCTTGCGTGCGGTGGTGGACCTAGCTGTCGGCCTCTCCACGTAAAGTCCACTTTAGATGCATGTCAGTCGTTGACCACGTTGACCAGGCTGCGCCGAGAGCACTAGGGCGGTGGATGACGGCGAGGCCTAGGAAGGGAACGACACGGAGGCAGGGAGGACTCAGCAGTTGTTTCCCACGTGGAGGGGATTACGACTGTACGAGGGTTTACTGGTTCGTCTGCCGTCGCCGGAGAATAACAGCAGGTGTGGGTGAGTAGAGGGATGGCTAGGCCAGCGATAGGAATACGGTGGGGCGGTGAGGCCTGTGCGGCAGCAGAGCCGGCCGTGGGGAGGAGGGAGCAGGCAGTCCCGCCGGCGCCTGTTTGAGCGGCTGGAGCAGGAAGAGCAGAGAATGAAGATGCACGACGGCCGTTGGATGGCCATCCAACAGTCACTGCTTGTGCGTCAACCTTTTTTTAGGAAAGCCTTAAATCTGTGGAAAACAGCATACAACCCATCTGCCATTATTTCTAATAATTTACAGCCCATTTGCTAATTATTAAAGGTTTTTTTGGAGCCCATATTATTTTTGTCAGCATTACAACCCATATTGTGGCCACGGTTAAAAATTATACGAAATTTTGCATATTTCGGTGCGGTCCGAACTGTTTTTAATCCCGAAATTTCGACTCACATTCAAACTGATTTTAAAAATAAATGTATATCAATATAAAATCCAACAAATACTCCACGCACAAAATTAATGTAATTTCAAATCTCGAAATGAAAAAAAGATATTTAAAACTAATTGCCGGTTTGATGTGTTTTAAAAATGTACAGCCCATTTCTCATTACTGATGGGCCATTTTCTCGGCCAGCCGAATGAAAGCTCTCCTCGTCTTGAAAGATTTGCAGCCCAAGAGGACTGACAAAGCGACTTACTTGGCAAATCACAAAAAAACTGGGCTGTGGCCGTGGACCCAGCTGTCAGCCTCTCCACGTACAGTACTCTTCTGATGGAATGTCGTTGACCACATTGACCACGCCGCGCCGAGAGCACCAAGGCGGTGGATGACGGCGAGGCCTAGTAAGGGGACGACGCGGAGCCAGGGAACACGCGGCAGTGGATGCCCACGCGGAGAGGAGTACGAGGGTTCACTAGTTCGGCTGCAGTGTGAGGCTGTCGTCGCCACAGGGCCTGGCTAGCGGTGGGAGTAGTAGGGGGCGATGAGGCCTCATCGGCAGCACAGCCGGCCATTGGAGGCAGGAGCAGGCGGTCTCCCCGGCGCAGGTTTGGGCGGCTGGTGCAAGAAGAGCGGCGATTGAAGAAGCAGCAGGACCATTCGATTCAAATCCAACGGTTACTGCTACTAGAATCGTTTGTTGACTAAGTTGACAAGCCCTGCGTACACGTCAACTTAGTAGGCCCACAGGTCAGCCTCCCAACCGGTGCGCCCCAGATGTCAGTGGGAGGAATCAGTTTTTCGCGTAATAAGGAGGCAGTTGATTGCGTGCAGCCAGGCCAGCGGAGGGAGTAGGGTGGGTCGGGGAAGCCTGCGCGGCATCACAGCGGGCCACAAGAGGAGGGAGCAGGTAGTCCCGTCGACGCTAGTTTAGGCGGCTGGAGCAGGAAGATCAGAGATTGAAGAAGCACGTCGGCCGTTGGATGGACATCCAACACTAACTGCTGCTAGAATCGTGTGTTCACTGACAATGCCTTGCGTAAACAAGTCAGCCTCGAAATTTGTGGCGTGTACAGCCCATTTGCTATTATTTTTATAATTTTTACTCATTTTCTAATTCATATGGAATTTATTGCAGCCCGTTTTCCATTTTTAGAATTGCTAACCATTTTCTGGCAGTACCAGGGTCAAAAAATTAACTAAATATGTGGGAAATTTTGAAAATTCGCAAATTTTTGCTGGGGAACGAAATATTATTAATCCAAAAATTAATAGCCATACTAAAACAAATTTAAAAATAAATTAGTACTATGTCATGTTAAATCCAATGAAATACGTATAAGATATCAGTGAAGAACAAAAACAAAAAAAGAAACTTATATCCCATTTGCTATATTTTTTTTGGAATTTTCAACCCCTTTTGATATTACTTTTAACAGACATTGACCATACTCTTAAGACATGCCGAAATGCATCCCTCCTCGTCTTGAAAGATTTGCTGCCCAGTAATTCGGAGAAAA